>NW_020527983.1:0-47500 GCF_003368295.1 Carassius auratus | reverse complement strand
GATTGTCGGATATGACAGTATTAAATCGGCTTCAAGGATGAATAGTGCCGTTGTGATTTTTTTAGACAGTGTGGACAAAGTAAGTCAGATACTTGAAAGTGGAGTTGTGATTCAAGATACATACACACCAGTTTTGTCTCTAGTGAACCCTGCCAAAAAAGTCATCATTTCGAATGTACCTCCGTTTATGAAAAATGAACTTTTGGAAAAAGAACTAGGGAGACACGGAAAACTAGTGACTCCGATAAAGATGATCCCTATCAGCTGTAAATCTCCTCATCTTAAACACGTTGTGTCTTTTAGGAGACATGTGCACATGATTCTTAAAAAGAGCGATGAAGAGTTAAACTTAGTGTTTAAGTTTAAGGTTGATGACTTTGATTACACCGTTCATGTAACATCAGAGACGATGAAATGCTTTGGGTGCGGAATTGTTGGTCACGTGATTCGCTCGTGCCCAGAGAGAGCAGGTGCGATGCGGGCTGTAGCGGATCTGCCGCCCGTACGGGCCGAAAGCAAAAATTCTTTACCCGTGGAACCGCAGAGAACGGTCCAGGAAGAAAACCGAGATGATAGTGATCAGGAGAATGAGCAGACAGAAAGTGTAGCGAGTGATCAAAACGCACAAGATGTTTTAAAAGAGGATCAAAATGTTAGTCAAACCGCGACTAGAGTAGCTGAGTCAGTGTTGTTTAATGAAGAAGATGCTTTGTTGGATGCTGAAATTTCTAAACTGTCAATCCAGAAAATAAATCAAACACTGAACAAGTTACAAAAGTATCAAAAACGAATCCAATGAGCATTTCTTCTCAGTCAGATGATGTGTTGATGAGCACACAAGAGTCTGAAAGTGATGTTAGTGGAGACACACAGATGAACGTGGAGAGTGCTTACCCTTTCACTAAAATTCAGTCTTTTTTACAAAGAACCAAAGGTTTGAGATCAGTTAAAATTGATGAGTTTTTTCCAGATTTAAAGTTGTTCATTGACTCAGTCAAGTTTTTCATGAAAAATAAAGAAAACTCAGGCCAACTGACCTTTACAGACCAGGAAATTTTTCGTTTAAAAAAATTTATGATAAAAGCGAGAGCACAATTAGCTAATGATGGTTAAGTGCCTTTTGTTTTTCTTTTTCTTTGTTTGTGTTAACCTCTCTGTTCTGTTTAAATGCAACTTAACATTTGCTATGTGTGACATAAAGTTGGGTTCTTTAAACGTTAATGGTGCGAGAGAGGATGTGAAGAGAGTTTCCCTCATCAGTTTGTTTAAAGTTAAAAAACTGAATGTAATTTTTTTACAAGAAACGCATAGCACAGCTGAAAATGAAACTGCCTGGAAGAAAGATTGGGAAGTTTTTCTCAGTCATAAGTGTAGTAATAGTGGTGGAGTGGGTATCTTGTTTTCTAAAGATTTTTTACCCATCTCTTGTGTTACTGAGGAAATAATTCCAGGTCGCTTGTTAAAAATACAAGCTGTGTTTGAATGTGTAAAAATGACTTTCATAAATGTTTATGCTCCTACTGTAGGCCCAGAAAGAGTGGTCTTTTTAAACACTCTCAATGATGTAATGAGCAAATGTAGTGCTGATGGATACATGTTCCTGGGTGGTGATTTTAACTGCACTGAGAACGCAGCTCTAGACAGAAACCACCCAGAACCACATGGAGCCAGTAAGAATTGTCTTGTAAAAGTAATTGAGATGAATGATTTATGTGATGTTTGGAGGTTTTTTCACACCACTCAGCGGCAGTATACTTGGTCTCATGTTAAAGATAATTTTTTGTCTTTGGCTAGGCTTGATAGAGTCTACTGTTTCAAACATCAGAGTAATGTACTAAAAGGGTGTTCAATACACCCAGTTGGCATTTCAGATCATTGTCTCGTACAAGTTGATATCTTTGTTAAGGATGTTAAATGTAAAAGTGCCTATTGGCATTTCAATGTATCCTTGCTTTCTGATCATGCTTTTAAAGATACTTTTAAGTATTTCTGGAGTGGTTACACAAAAGAAAAATCTGAGTACACTTCATTACAACAGTGGTGGGACATAGGGAAGGTCAAAATAAAACAGCTGTGCCTACAATATACTCTTAATGTCACAAGAGACATGACTAGATCTATGAAAGCTTTGGAGAGTGATATAGTGAAGCTGCAAGATTTGGCAGACTCAACAAGAGAAATAGAACATTTTAAAGCTCTAAAAAGGAAAAAGTCAGCTCTATCTAACCTGTTGGGTTTCTCTGGTCAAGGTGCTCTGGTTCGCTCACGTCATCAAAATATAGCCAAAATGGATGCACCTTCTCATTTTTTTTTTGGCCTTGAACAAAAAAATGGACAAAGGAGACTAATGCACTCTCTGCGGTCTGCCAGTACTGGACAATTGCTGCAGGAGTCTGTGGACATCCGTAAATCTGTAGTTGTTTTTTATGAGAAGCTTTTTAAGAGTGAGTTCCAAGAGAGACCAGAGGTGGCGCAGTCTTTCTATGAGGGCTTACCTAAGGTTTCCGAAGAGGCCAACATGGAGTTGGATGCACCGATCTCCGCTGATGAATTATATTCTGCGTTGCAGAGTCTAGAAAGCGGTAAATCTCCGGGCATTGATGGACTTCCTGTGGACTTTTATAAAGTTTTCTGGTCTGTGATTGGCAAAGATTTGTTGCTTGTTCTCAGAGACAGTTTAAGAAAAGGACATTTACCTTTGAGTTGTAGGAGAGCAATCCTCACTCTTCTCCCCAAAAAAGGAGATTTACAAGAGATAAAGAACTGGAGGCCAGTTGCTCTGCTTTGCACTGATTACAAACTTTTGTCGAAGGTGTTGGCAATGAGACTGAAAAATGTTATGCAGCATGTTATCCATGTTGACCAGACGTATTGCATACCCAATAGGTTGATATCTGACAATGTTATTTTAATTCGTGACGTTTTGGACCTCTCCAATTCATTGGGTTGTGAAATTTGTATGATTTCAATAGACCAAGAAAAGGCTTTTGACAGAGTCGAGCACCAGTATTTGTGGCAAACGTTGGGTGCGTTTGGGTTCAGCTCTGGTTTAATAAACATGATTCGAGTCTTGTATAGTGACATTGAGAGTATTGTAAAGATCAACGGTGGTTTAAGTGCTCCTTTTAAAGTTCATAGGGGGGTCAGACAAGGATGTTCATTATCTGGCATGCTGTACTCCTTGGCCATAGAGCCTCTTCTGCACAAACTAAGAAAATCTCTTATTGGTGTAAACCTTCCTGGATGTGAAACCTCTTTTAAATTATCTGCTTATGCCGATGATGTTGTTGTTGTTGTCAAAAAACAAGAAGATATTGACACCCTTGTAGAAAATATTAATGGGTTTGGCGTATTGTCCTCTGCCAAAATTAACTGGGAGAAAAGCAAAGCTTTAACGAATAGTAATGAGTTGAGCAGAAAACTTGTTTTACCTGCCGGGTTAATTTGGAACAAGGGTGGTTTTAAATACCTTGGTGTTTATCTTGGAGATGATACTTTTCTATGTAAAAATTGGGAAAATGTTTTAGATAAAGTCGAAGGACGTCTCAAAAAATGGAAATGGATCTTGCCACACATGTCCTTTAGGGGCCGAACACTAGTGATCAACAATTTAGTGTCATCAATGTTGTGGCACCGGTTATCATGCGTAGACCCTCCTGCACAACTGCTGGCTAAGATACAGGCAGTGCTGGTGGACTTTTTCTGGGACCGGCTGCACTGGGTCCCACAGAGTGTACTGTTTCTGCCAAAAGAGGAAGGAGGGCAGGGACTTATTCATCTCGCCAGTAGGGGTGCCACTTTCCGACTTCAGTTTATCCAGACACTTCTTGTTGGGCCCGTAGACCTTGTCTGGAGACCCTTAGCCAGAACCATATTGATCCGAGGTGGGAATTTGGGTCTTGCTGAGCCTTTGTTTTTAATGGACTTGAGTGCTCAAAAGCTGTCTAACCTCCCAAAGTTCTACCATGGACTGTTCACCGTGTGGGGGATGTTCCATAAAAAGAGAGTGGCAAGCTGTGAGTCCCTGTCATGGCTGTTGAAAGAGCCAGTGGTGAATGGAACTCGTTTCAACTTAAAACACATAACAGGACCTTCTGTGATGCAGTCGTTCTGTACGGCTGGGATTGTTACACTGAGACATGTGGTTGATCTGTGTGGACCAAATTTGATCGACACTGCAGCTCTAGCTTCTCGTGTTGGAGTTAGATCGATCAGGATCATAAATCAAATGCTTAGCACTTGGAAGTGCGAACTCACAAAGACTGAATTATCTTTGCTAAATGACTACAGTAATGGACAAGGTCAACCAGTTGTTGATGATTCTTTTCCAGCATTGACTCTATCTCCTGATTTTAAAGACTGTACTGGTGAACTGTTAGAGTCCAGAGAGACTCTCACAAATGATTTTGAAGACATGGGAGGAAAAACTATGTATAAAATGTTTGTAAAAATTGTAAATAAAGTCAAATTAAGTGGTCGGGCTGACACTCCTTGGAGAGCCCATTTGGGGCTTGACAATGAGGTCAGACCAGTATGGAGAGCGATTTACAAACCACCGTTGACCAAAAGGGTTGGGGATTTACAGTGGAGAATCCTACACGGTAGTGTGGCTGTTAATGCTTTTATTTCCATCATTAATCCTAATGTAAGTGAAGAGTGCCCTTTTTGTTTGCAGAGGGAAACAGTTTACCACTGTTTTTTGGATTGTAGCAGATTGTGCTCTTTTTTTCAGTTGTTGCAACAAATGTTCATGATGTTTGGAGAGAAATTTTCTAAGAATTTATTTATTCTTGGTTTTAGTTATAGTCAAAAAAGGAGAGTGAAATGTCAATTGTTTAATTTTGTATTTGGTCAAGCAAAAATGGCTATCTACCTCAGTAGAAGAAATAAGATTGAAGAGTCCTTAGACTTTGACATAAATACTGTTTTTGTTAGAATGGTGAAAGCTAGATTGAAAGTTGATTTTGATTTCTACAGTACCACAAATAATGTAGAGGAGTTCATAAACATTTGGTGTCTTAAAAATGTTTTATGTTCTGTAGTGGAAAATGTCTTGTTTTTTGGGACTGTTCTCAGTTAAATCATGCTTTTTTCTTTTTCGTTTCAGAAATGGGTTTATTTGTGTTGTAGAGAACTCATGTTTTGAAAAATAAAGAAGTTTGAAATCTCAAAAAAAATCTCTCTGTCTCTCTCTCTCTCTCTCTCTCTCTCTCTCTCTCTCTCTCTGTCTCCCTCTAGTGGAATGAGTTTGCGTGAGTGGACGTGTGTGAGAGCGCTTCTTGTTGTTTTTTCTAATCTTTCTTTATTTCTAAAAACATACTGAAAGTGTGTTTCTTTTTTCTTATTATTTTTTGTGTTTAGGTTTAGGTTAGTTTAGAGGGTATTGTTTTTCTTCTTCCCGGGTTTTTTTTTTGGCGTCCGCATGGCGTCTTCTTCGGGGGGAACGGTGTCGGTTTCTCTCCGGAATGGGTTTAGATGTGTACCGGAGCCGACCGCTTCGATTGAGGACGTGTTGATTGTAGTTGGTGATCAGGTTGGTCACGAAAATATAAATTCGGCCTCGCGAATGAACAAAGCTGTCGTGGTTTTTTTGAAGACTGAGCAACACGTTAATCAGATAATTGAAAATGGGCTTTGGGTGAAAGGAATGTTTGTGCCAGTAACGCCGCTGTATGCACCGGCTACCAAAGTAACCATTTCAAACGTTCCTCCATTCATTAAAAGTGAAGTGATTGTTAAAGAATTATCTCGTTTTGGGAAAGTATCCAGTCCAGTTAAGGTGGTACCTTTAGGGTGCAAGAATCCAGCGTTAAAACATGTAATGTCGTTTAGAAGGCAAGTTCACATGTTTTTAAATTCTCAGGATAAAACTTTGGATGTGTCTTTTAGAGTAAATGATGGGGATAGTTCTTATGTGTTATATGCAAGCACGGAAAGCTTGAGGTGTTTTGAGTGCGGTGATATTGGTCACAAACGATTCTCGTGTCCGCATAAAAATAGACCAGAGGAGATTCGGATAGGAGAAGAACAAGCGGTGGCAAATGAAAATACAACGGAAAGTCAGGGTGATCTTAATCGGGAACCAGAGAAAGTGTCAGAAGGCCAAGGCGTGGATACTGGTGAAGAGAATGAGGTGAGTGCAATTTCTAGTGATTCTGCTGGGTTTGTGCAAGAAGAGCAGCCTTGCTGTAGTAGTAAAATAGCCGTAAAAGCGGCGACGGTTGTTGAAAATGTGCTTTCTGATGGGGTCGTATCAGTGAGTCAGGATGTAGAGGTGGTGAATACGGCTGAAGATGTAGGTTTTGATGAAGTTTTATCAATGAGTCAGACTCAGGATGATGGAGGAAAGGATGATGATTGTTGTTCTGATATATCTGATTGCCCAAAGGTAGGTGATGATTTATATAATGTGGAACAGATTAATGAGTTTTTGGATGAAACAAAAGGTAAAAAGGTAAATGTTGCTGATTATTTCCCAGATGTTGACAAATTCGTTGCTTCAGTTGTGTGGGCGCGGAAAATGTATAATTTTTCTGTGTTATCGCAACAGAAACGCTTTCGGTTGAAAAAACATATAGCTACGATTAGGCAAAATAAAAGAGGAAAGGAAATTAGGAGAAATCTTAAATAATCAAAATGGCTTTTTGTCTGTCTCTTTGTTTTTCCTTTATTCTCTGGTTTTCTTTACTTTCCTGTCTTATGGAGCCATTGCGAGTAGCATCTTTGAATGTAAATGGCCTTAGAGATAGGAAAAAACAAGCCTTGGTTTCAGAGTATTTAACATTTAAAAATATTGGAGTGACTTTTCTTCAAGAGACCCATAGTGATAAAAGCAATGAAGTAGAATGGGGCTTGTGGTGGGATGGGAAGTATATTCTTAGTCATGGCTCCAATGTTAGCTCGGGTGTTGCTATATGTTTTAGTCCTAACTGTAAGGTTAAAATTTTATCGGAGCAAGAGATAGAGCCAGGTCGTTTATTAGTTGTAAAAGCAGAATTAAATACCCATAATATAATTTTTGTAAATGTTTATGCCAATAATAAAGGGTCTGAGAGAATTGTTCTTTTTAAGAAAATTAAGGAAGTTTTAAATACATTAAAATCAAAAGATATTGTTATTATGGGAGGAGATTTTAATTGTACTTTAGATTTTAATATTGATAGAAATAACGAAGAAATGCACTATCAGTCTTCATCTGTTTTGGCAAACATTGTTAAAAGTTTCGAGCTAAACGACATCTGGAGAACTGAAAACCCATCTTTAAAACAGTATACCTGGGTGAAGGTTTCTGAAGGACAGGTTCATGGGGCAAGGTTAGATAGGTTTTATATTTCTAATAATTCAAGGAATAGAATCTGTAATGCTAATATAATTCCTAATATTATTTCAGATCATAAAATGATTACAATAGATTGTGTATTGTCAAAGCAATGTAAAGTAGGTTCATATTGGCATTTTAACAAAAAGCTGTTACAAGATGCTGTTTTTTGTGCAAATTTTAATTTTTTTTGGCAAATATGGCAGATGCGTAAAAATGATTTTAGAGATATAATACAATGGTGGGAAGTAGGGAAAACCCAAATTAAAGTTTTCTGTCAACAATATACTTGTTATTCCTCAAAAAGAATGAGAAATATGATTAAGGAACTTGAAAATGAGATTTTTGAAATTGAAAATAGAATGTTGGAAAGATATGAAAATCAATTACAAAATGTTATTAATGAAAAAAAGCTACAGTTAGAAAATTTACTGCAAGAAAAAGTAAAAGGAGCTCTTGTCAGAGCTCGTTTTTCTCATATTAGGGATATTGATGGACCAACATCCTTCTTTTTCAATTTAGAACGAAAAGTGTGTCAAGAGAAACAAATGTTGTGTTTAAGGGATGAAAGAGGTGATTTATTTTATGGCCCATCTGAAATGAGTAAATGTGTTGTTGATTTTTATTCTAGGTTGTATGATATAGATATAACAGATTTAGATAGTAAAACTGAACTTTTAGATCCAATTTCAAAACTTAAATCAGAGCATAAAGAAGACTTGAATTCTATTTTAAGTTTTCAGGAAGTAACTAAAGCTGTGCAAGAATTATCAACCGGAAAATCCCCTGGATTAGATGGGCTTCCCGCTGAATTTTTTAATTCCTTTTGGGAAATTATTGGAAGAGACTATTATGATGTGATTTTATATTCAATACAAACAGGATGTTTACCTATTAGTTGCAGAAGAGCAATTCTTTCTCTGCTACCAAAAAAAGGTGATCTAACTTTACTTAAAAATTGGAGGCCTGTAGCTTTATTAACTACAGATTATAAGATTTTCTCTAAGTGTATTTCCAATAGACTGAATGAACATATGGGAGAATTCATTCACAAGGATCAGTCTTATTGTATAAAAAACAGGTACATTAGAGATAATTTGTTCCTTATAAGAGATGTCATTGACTATTCAATGGTAAATAATATTGATCTAGGGATATTATCCCTAGATCAAGAAAAGGCTTTCGACAGAGTAGATCATTCTTATCTGTTTGATGTTTTAAATGCATATGGCTTTGGAGATGTTTTTATTTCATGGATTAGATTACTATATGAAAAAGCAGAATGTATGATAAAAGTGCCTGGAGGTTTAAGTGCACCCATTAAAGTCAGAAGGGGGATAAGGCAGGGTTGCCCTCTTTCGGGTCAACTCTATAGTTTGGTTATTGAACCTTTATTGTGTAAATTAAGAACGTCATTAAAAGGTTTACATATTGAAGGATCCTTTAATAAACCTATTAAACTTTCTGCTTATGCTGATGACCTCACTGTGATAATTAAGGATAAAGAAGATGTACAGAGAGTATTGAATTGTATCCAGTGTTATGAAAAGGCTTCTTCAGCTAAAATAAATTGGGGGAAATGTGAAGCTTTATGGTGTGGAACTACAAGTTCAGTACCAAAGTTGCCTGGAAATGTTAGATGGAGTAGAGATGGTATTAAATTTTTAGGAGTTTTTTTAGGTTCTGATTTATATAAAGGGAAGAATTGGGATGGATTGATGGAGAAGATGTGTGTACGCTTGTCCAATTGGAAATGGCTTCTCCCTCGATTATCATATAGAGGAAGAGTTTTGATAATAAATAACCTTATTGCATCTTCAATGTGGCATAAAATGGCTGTTTTGGATCCTCCTCCTAATCTTGTAAAGGATATCCAAAGACAGTTGGTTAATTTTTTTTGGTCAGGACAGCACTGGCTGAAAGCAGCTGTCCTGTATTTACCAATATGTGAAGGAGGACAAGGACTTATTGACATTGAATGCAGAGTTGCTGCTTTTAGATTACAGGCTGCTCAAAGGCTCTTGTATAAAAGGCACGTCAGCTGGACAGATGTAGCCTGTGGCTTGTTGAGAAAAGGAGGACGTTTGGGCCTTGATCGACATCTGTTTTTAATGGATCTTGATGGAGTGGAAGTAACCGGTCTAACACATTTCTATAAAACAATGCTTAGAGTTTGGAAAGTTTTTTCAAACTCTCGAAAAGAAGGGTCTGTCAAAGGTTTCTGGGGAAAAGAAGAACCCATAATGTACAATCATGTGTTATCTGTAAAAATTTTGAACTCTGTTTCAATGAGAAATGCACTTGTAAGAGCAGGTTTTACCAAGGTGTCCTCTTTTCTGAATGAGAAAGGGTGGTTATCCCCAGAAGATATTGCCACGAAGATTGGTTTTAAATCCTTACGTTTTTCTGAAAGACTTTTAAATGAAATTGTGGAAGCTGTGCCTTCTGAATTTAAATGTGCTCTCGATAAGGAACTATTAGAACAAAATGAGGATAATAATGTGAAAGAGTTCCCGGAATTGGAAGTAAAAGTTTCTGTGGACTCATGGCAGGAGGATGAGGGAAAGTTACTCACTTTTAACACTCCAGAACTTAAATATTTTCATGAGGTGGGCAAGAAATCTATGTACTATGTTTGTGTAAAAGTAATGCACTTTCAAGAATTGAAACAAGTATGTGAGTCCAAATGGCAAGAAATATTTGGTATAGATCTTTCACCTAAAAGAAGCTGGAGAACTTTGTATAAGGTTCCCATAGATAAGAGAACTGGAGATTTACAGTGGAGGATCATACATGGAATAGTAGCCACAAATAAACATAAAGCTCATTTGGACTCCAGTGTTATTGAAACTTGCCCATTTTGTTCTGAAACTGAAACTTTGTCTCATCTATTTTTAAAATGTGATAGACTAGGGTCACTTTTTTTAGTGTTGAAAGAATGGTGTGATATGTTGGGTCATGCTTTTAGTGAAGAAGGTTTTATTTTTGGTCCTAAGTATCGGTATAAAACAAGGAATGTTGATGTATTTCTGAATTATTTGTATGGACAAGCTAAATTAAGCATATGGTTGACAAGAAAAGCTAAAATTATGGCAAAAGGTTCCACAAATATTGTTTTAACATACAAAGGTTTGATCTCTGCCCGTTTAATGGTTGAATTTGCATATTATAAACTTATTGGAAAATTGACTACTTTTGAAGAAGTTTGGTGTTTAAATGGAATTTTATGTATGATAAGTGATGGTTGTTTGGAAAGGAAGGTGTAAGCTTTTGTAATTTTTGATAGTTTTGTGGATTTAATTGTGTAACTGTGTAATGAAAATTTGTTTATTGTTATTAAAGGGTTTTTGAAAGGTCAAAGGTCTCTCTGTCTCTCTCTCTGTCTCTCTCTCTCTCTCTCTCTCTGTCTCTCTCTCTCTCTGTCTCTCTCTCTGTCTCTCTCTCTCTCTCTCCTGACACCGCAGGGCTTCAGCCTGGTATGAGCTCGGCTCGCTGCGCTTCAGGTGCTGGTAGAACTTCACCGCTCTCTTTTGGATATTGATCAATAAGGGGTATTGTCCTAATTCAGCTCTGCACGAGTTGTTTGGCGTTGATCTGTTTACTTTTAGGATATTTTTACAAATTTGTGTATGCAGAGTTTCGATTTCTTCTTTTTCCCATTTTGAAAAATCTTGGGTTTTTAGAGGTCCTCATATCTCGCTGCCATACAGAGCAATTGGTTCAATTATTGATTTTAGGATTTTTAGCCAGGTTTGAATTGGAATTTCATGTCGAATAGTGTTTTTAATCATGTAGAAGACTCTCAGTGCTTTTGCCTTCAGTTCATTCACAGCCAGATTAAAGTTCCCTGTAGAACTCAGTTTTAGTCCCAGAGAGGTGTATTCATGGGTGTGTTGGAGGACTTGGTTTCCTGCTCGAAAGATGTATTTATTTTCCCTACATCTGGATCTGTTTTGAAAAATCATTATTTTAGTTTTTGCGAGGTTAATTTTGAGAGCCCACGTTTGACTGAATGTCTGTACGATGTCGAGGAGCTGCTGTAGTCCCTCTTTTGTTTTTGACAGAATCACTAAATCATCTGCAAAGAGGAGACATTTAACTTCTGATTGCATCAGGGTTGGGCCGGGGGCAGTCGAATTATTTAAGGCTTTGGCTAATTCATTTATATATATGTTAAATAGAGTGGGGCTCAATGGGCAACCTTGTCTGACTCCTCGTTGTTGGGAGAAAAATTCTGTTCGTTTATTTCCTATTTTTACAGCACATGTATTGTTTTTATACATGGAGCTTATCAAATCAAATGTTTTCCCTCAAATCCCATTCTCCAGGAGTTTTAGAAAGAGTCCTTCATGCCAGATAGAGTCGAAAGCCTTCTCGAAGTCAATAAAGCAAGCAAAGATTTTGGATTTATTTTGGTATACATGTCGATCAATGATAGTGTGGAGGGTGTAGATGTGGTCCGATGTTCTGTGTTTGGGCAGAAATCCAATTTGACTTTTGTCCAGGATTTTGTGGGTTTTGAGAAAGTTTTGCAATCTCATATTGATAATCGAACAGAATATTTTCCCCAGGTTGCTATTGACACATATGCCTCTGTAATTGTTTGGCTCATATTTGTCTCCTTGTTTAAATATTGGTGTAATTAAGCCTTGGTTCCAGGTGTCGGGGAAAAATCCTACTCTCAAAACAAGGTTGAATAATTTGATTATTGCCTCTTTGAATTGGTCGTTGGTGTATTTTATCATTTTGTTTAATATTCGGTCGATGCCACATGCCTTGTTGGGTTTTAGCACATGTAGTCTATCGGTAAGCTCATTTACTGTGATTGGAAAGTCCAGGGGGTTCTGATTGTCTTTAATCTTTTCTTTCAGGATTTCTAATTTGGTTTTTAATTCATTTCGAGCAGGATTTGTTTCAGTTGTTTTGTACAGATTTTCAAAGTGTGTCCTCCATATGTTCCCGTTTTGAATGGCCAATTCTTCTTTTTGTGCTCTATAGAGAGTGTTCCAGCTGTTCCAGAAGTTATTGGTATTTATTGATTCCTCCATTGCTTGAAATAATTGTTCCGTATGCTCTTCCTTTTTTACTCTTGGAGTTTGTTTGTACAGTCTAAGGGCTTCGTGATACTGATGGCGGAGTTGTCAGGATCTCTGTGTTTTTGATTTGAAAGATTTCGTACTGTCAATCTAATTCTTTTACACTCTTCGTCAAACCACTTCTCATTGGTGTTTTTTTGGTTTTCTTTTTAATGATTTTTTCAAATTGCACATGGATGCTGATTGGTGGAATATATCTGTAATGTCCTTTAGTGCCAGATTTATGCCTACTTTATTTTGTGGATATGTGTTCATTATAAAATTGTCTAATAGTAATTTGATTGTTTGACTTTCTAATGCATTCTGATAATTTTCTGTGCTGTTATTTGTCCACTTGTAGGGTGGTTGCAGCTTGAGTAAATGAGAGGGCTGTCTGTGTGATTCGTTGCTATGAGTTGGTCTTAAATAGAGTGTAATGTTACAGTGGTCTGACAGAGGGGTTTGAGGACTGACTGTGAATGCTCTGAGATGCACTGGGTCAATGTCTGTGATGAAGTAATCTACAGTACTGTTGCCCAAGAAAGAATTAAAGGTGTAACAACCAAAAGAGTCTCCTCGTATGCGAGCGTTCACTATATACAGGCCCAGAGACCGACAGAGCTCTAGAAGGCTTCTCCCACTTTTGTTTGTTGATTTGTCAGAATTGTTTCTTAGCTGGTATGAGGGCAGAGACTGGCTGGTGTTTGTGATATATTTGTCTCCCTGCATGTTGACAAAGTCTGGTTCATTTCCAGTTCTGGCATTTAGATCGCCACACATTAACACATTTCCTTTAGTCTGGAAATGGCTAATCTCATCCTGCAGGATGGAGAAGGTTTCTTCACTGTAATAGGGGGACTCAGCTGGGGGAAGGTATATAGCACACAAGAATATGGGACGGTCTGTGCAGACCATGTCTGTTTGGATTTTTAACCAAATGTTAAATTTTCCGATTTGAATAGCTGTGATTGAGTCTATGAGGTGTGCTCTGTACCATATCAGCATTCCCCCTGACTCTCTGCCCTGAGTCACCCCTCTTAGTTTCGTCGATGGGACAACTATTTCCCTAAATCCAATCGGACAGCCAGTGGACAAATCTTTAACATTCCATGTTTCCTGTAGTATTATAATATCAGAATTCTCAATTTCTTTTTTAAAGTCTGAATGTTGACTCTTGATACCAAAAACAGAGGACCTCAGTCCTTGAATATTCCAACATGTGACTTTCAGGGAATATGAGCTCATTAAATAATCACATTTGTTATTTCAAAACAAGACAGACATCAGTATATTGAATTGACAAATCAAGAAGAATATATTAAATATTGTGATCCAAGAAAATAAGTTAAATGTATACATTAGGTAAAGAAAAATATACAAATATCATATTCATATTATATAGTTTTTTTTTTCTTCAAGAAGTATAAATAATATGAGGTTTCTAAAATCTGATATAAAAATAAAAAATAAACTCATATACATGCATACACATCCATACCCTTTTTTTTTCAAGAATAATAAATAGGTTTCTAAGAGTCTCATTTAAAATAAGTAGAAATAAAACACATTTTCACACATATACACACACACTCACATACATTTTCAATTCTTTTCATTCTTTTCTTTTTCATTCTCAATATAATTATATATATACAATTTTTTTTTTTGTTTTTGTTTTTTTGTTGTGAGTCACTAACCCATGAGGTGTGAGCACAGCAGGGTCAGCATGTGCTGGATGTTGTTGAGGTCTCTGCAGGGCGATGAGGTCGGCTGGCTGGGGGCTGTGCTGGGGCTGCAGGGGGTCAGTGATCTGCTGCCCGGCTGATGAGAAGGTGAGGGGGCTTCAGGCCTGTTGATGCGCTGTTGTCCAGGGGGGAACACAGAACCTGTCGTGGGCTTCCTCCGGTCAGAGGTGAAGTGGTGTCCCTGCAGTAGCTCTATGGGCTGTCCATGAAGTCGCTGCGGTGTGCTGGAGCTGCGGTTGAGTGCGATGTCCTTCAGGGTTTTAGCAAAGATGGGAACAGCCCTTCTGTGGAGGTGGACATGGTCGTACAGGCTGCTGAGATTCAGTGTGGGGTGCTGAACCAGGTGTACATTGGGCTTTAGGGCAGTCTTTGGATACTCTAGCATTTATATGCCTGATGGTGTCCTGGTGGAAGTCCGAGCGCAATAAAAGGGTGGAGAGGATGATTTTTGAGTTGGGGAAGTTGGAGGATGCCTTCTCAGTCACATTGATGAGAGCTGTAGCTACTCTCTCTCTCTGAGCTCGGAGGTCGTTCGTGCCGGTGTGGATGATGATGTGGCTGGGGGAACCCAGCTGTTCTTCACACAAGAGCTCCAGGGCCTTCTCTGTGTTTGGGCACCAGATTTTTCTAACGTTTTTTCTGGGAAAAAGTCTCCTTTCATCGATGAACTTGCCGTTGGAGTCCATGAGGAGTACAATGTGAGGCTGTGATGGACTGTAGGAGTCTGCTGGAGGAGGTCTGCTGGGCCGGGTCTCTCGAGTCTCCTCTGAGCTCTGCTGGTCTCCTCTCTGAGTCGACTGCTTCTCCACAGCTGACCGCTCTATTATGTGGGACTCTCTCAGCTTTCTCATCTCTTCCCTCATTACAGACAGCTGATTGCTGTACTCTTCTCCCTGTTTTTTCATTTCTTGAGTTTCTTTCTTAAGCATTTATATTTCTTTCTGTGTTGGATCCGTCTCCTTCACTGCTCCATGCATCTCCTCTCTCAGCTGCACCAGCTCCAGCTCCATCTCCCTGAACTTCTCCTTCATGTCACTGATGATGCTGTGTAGAAGGGAGATCTCCTCACTGTCGTCTCTGGACTGATGGCTGGACGTCGAGGGCTCTTCTGCACACTTTTGTGTATTAGGGATGATCTTTTGTGTTTTAGGGCTGATCTTGTTCTGCTGAGCTTTTTCTTTAATTAGCAGGAAGTCCTTTTCAAATTGTTTCAGCTTGCCCTGAATCATTACAGTCCCATTTTTATACAGGTTGGCTGTTATCATGACATCTGAATCTGACTCCTCCCCTTCCTTGATCCATTACTGATGCCCTTTCTGATGACTGTGGGGTAATGATGTCTGATTGCTGAGTGCCAGGCTTCAGGGTCTTCTGTGTGGAATATGATGTTACTGACCTCTCCATTCCTGTACAGGTCTGAGTACAGGGTTTCTGGACTGTCCTTCAGGAGCTTATCTTTATGTTTCTTCTTTAGGATCTCATTGGTAGCTTTAGATGGGTATGTTATAGGGATTGATTCTGTCATTTTTCAAATATTCTGACAGTTGCTGGCAGTTTGTTGTTGTTGTTGTTGTTTTATGAATGTTTATATCTACTGGAGTTAGCCCTTATATTGTAGCTTAATTAAATCACAGTTTTTGGGCAAATCTTTCTCCAAAACAAAGGTTGTTGATTGTTGATGGTATTTTGTGTACTCACTCGGAGTTCCTCTTTTCCTCTCTTTCGTGGTAGTTGTGGGACCTTTAAGCCTTCTGTCAGTTGGTTGTCTGCTAGTTGTCTTCTGCAGATTCTTCTTTGTTGAGTCAATGCTCTTTTGCAGTTAATATGTTGCAGAAGGTCTTAATTGATATAATTCCATAAAAACTGATCATCTGTCTCGTCTCAAAACAACATTTAAAAGTAAAAAATCAGGAGCTCATTTTCATGCTGCTGCTGCTGTTGAATGGAACTCTCTCTCTCTCTCTCTCTCTCACACACACACACACACACACACACACACTCTGTCTCTCTCTCACACACACACACTCTCTCTCTCTCTCTCTCTCACACACACACACACACACACACACACTCTCTCTCTCTCTCTCTCTCACACACACACACACACACTCTCTCTCTCACACACACACACTCTCTCTCACACACACACACACTCTCTCTCTCTCACACACACACACACACACACTCACACACACATACTCTCTCAATTCATATTGCTTTATCGGTATGACATACATAGGTACATATTGCCAAAGCATTGTACATAGCAGAATAGAAACAAACAAAACAAAAATACATATATATCCATAATAAAAATAAAAATACATGTAAAATACATCCATATACATTTCTATAAACATTGATGGTACTACTAATGTAGATGTGTTCACTCTTTACCTCTTAGTTTGTGGCATTTGTAAATATAATGTGCTACCACAGAGGAAGCAGGTCCTTCACCAAGTAATATTTTTAATTTGTCATGTTCCTGGAGTGACTGGAACTCAGGAGTGTTCTGCTGTATTTGACTGTACAGTGAGTCTCTCAGAGATGTGTATTTGTCACAGTCTCAACTGATCCTGATCTACACTCGTTACAGACTCGCTCTTCTTCAGGTAACCAGCTCTTTCTGTGTCGTCCTCTCTCTATGGCCAGCTGGTGGTCACTCAGTCTGTACTTGGTCAGTAACATCTGTGTGTTATATTCCTGACTGAGAGCAGATAGTCAGCCATACTGTACTCTCTGTTGAGTTTCAGATAACACTGGAGGCGACTTTGGTCTTTGGTTTGTTCTTTCCAATACTGTATGTATGTCTCCTTCTCTTCATTCATAATTTCTTTGATTCTTCCATGTTTTTCGGGATTGGTGATATCGAGTGCTTTGTTAGTCAGCTCTGACACCATTACACAAAGATGACTTTTTTTGAGCACTCTTTTTTTGTGTTTTTAGTGCTTTATAATGAAGAGAATCTTCCGAACTAGAGTTTAAGTGGATCCAGAACTTTAAAACTCTTTTTTTAATGATGAGGTTTAGGGGGAGACAGGCGTTATTAGGAGTGTTTCTGTGCACGTGAAGGATGCTTCTGCAGAACTCCACATGCAGAGCTTCTAAAGGGTGTTTGTTCCAGTCTTTATGGCTGGAGTTACTCGCTGGGCCCCAGATCTCGCTTCCATACAGGGAAATGGGCAGAATCACACTATCCAAGATCTTTGTCCAGATTCTGATGGGGATGTTTATTTTGAATAATTCCATTCGTATAGTGTGCAGTATAAGTAATGTTTTAATTGCCAATTTGAAATTTCCAGAGTTAAAGAGTTAAAACCAGACCAAGATAAGTATAGTGTATGTTGAAGTATGTTGAAGTGTGGTGTTGTTTAAAGTGAATAAATGTTTATGTTCTAGATTTCTGTTTTTTTTCTGAAATAACATAATTTTAGTTTTTGGGATGTTGGCGTCTAAGGCCCAATCATGGCAGTATTTAGTTAAAATGTCGAGGTTGTTCTGGAGACCTTCTGGTGTTTTAGACAGAATTAGTAAGTCATCTGCATACAGTAAATATTTGTCCTCTGTGTGGTATAATTGTAGTCCTGGACTGTTTGACTGGTCCAGTAGATCTGTCAGTTCATTGATATATATGTTAAATAAGGTCGGGCTGAGGCAGCAGCCCTGTCTCACTCCTCGCTGTTGAGGAAAATACTCTGTCCTTTGCTGCCCAATTTTTACTGCACATTTATTTTGGTTATACATGTTTTTTATTAAGTCATATATTTTACCCCCTATGCCACTTTGAATGATTTTATAAAACAGTCCGTTATGTCAGATGGAGTCAAAAGCCTTCTTAAAATCTATAAAGCATGCAAATATTTTTCCATCTTTCTTCTGGTGTACATGTTCATTTATTAGCGTGTGTAGTGTGTGAATATGGTCAGTGGTTCGAGGTTTAGGGAGGAAGCCAATCTGAGATTTGCTGATGACATTGTGCTGCTTTAAGAAAGATGAAATCCGAGAGTTGATTATAGAGCAAAATACTTTTCCCAAATTACTGGTTACACAGATCCCTCTGTAGTTATTAGGCTCGGTTTTGTCTCCACTTTTAAAGATGGTAGAGATGAATCCTGTGTTCTAGACCTCAGGAAAAACACCTGAACTCAAAATCAAATTAAAAAGTTTGAGTAATGCAATTTGCAATTCAGGAGAGCTGTTTTTAAGCATCTCGTTCTTTATCTTGTCACGGCTTTATCTTTATCTTGATTTCTGACATTTGAGGGATTTCAGTTTTTCACTAAGTTCTTGTTGGGTTATTGGATAATCTAGTGGATTTTGGTTGTTTTTGATACATGATTCAAGAGCTTTCAATTTTCCGAGGACATTTAATTGGTTGGGATTATTCAGAGGGTCAGTTTGAGGTGTATAGAGCTTCTCAAAGTAATCCTTCCAAATCTGACCATCTTGTGTGGCTAACTCTTGTGGTTTTGTCTTGTTCAGACTGTTCCACATGCTCCAGAACTGACCCTGATCAATTGATGTTGTGCTACAGGATGGCGGCTGGTACAACAGCAGCAGCAGCACGGCGTGCTGCGGGAGAGTGCACACAAGAGTTTTCTCGAATCAAACCAGAGATTTACCATACTGTAGACGGTAGAGTCGTAGTTGAAGATGAATTGCTGAACTTTATTGTGATTAAAATGCGAACACTAAGCCATGATGATATTGTGACGATTGTAACTAGCAGTTTCAGCTCTGAGCGGATTGAGACCTCAAAGACAGTTTTGTCAGAGCTCCTTCCACATCATAAACGATGGATCTCCCATAGGGGACAAAAGAAGGATGTTAATAATGTCAAAATGTGTCTGCAAGTGCTTAATGAATGCGGTGAAGAGATCTTCCTGGATGATCTACCGCCCGTCTCATTTAAACACATCGATGTGTCTGTGCTCCTTGGGAAAATGCAGCAAATTAATACTGACATTGACTACCTAAAAAGAACAATGGGAACTCAAGTAGCTGCCTGTGAAATGTTGCGGGAGGTTTCTGAGAAACTTGACGACCGGCTGACAGCTGTGGAGGGGCACTGTGAACCGGATGCTATCTGCCTCACTGCCGTGGAGACACAACTGGGTCTTGTGCCCAGCGTGTCAGGTCTTTCCTCGGCTGTGTTGGAGAGGCCAATAGGCCCTGGTCCTGTTTTCTGCCCTCCCTCTGCGGCTGATGGATGTTTGTCAGCGGCGCATGGTGAGACTGATGGCGGAAGACCGGCGCAGTCTTTGGATCAAGCCCTGGGACAAACGCAGACTCTCCCATGGAGCATGATGGTTAAGGATGGGTGCCGGCTGAAGCAGGTATCTGAGAACCCTGCACATCGAAGCCCCACACCTCGCACTGTTAAAACTCCAGCGAGGTTTGTGAGAAAGAAAACTGCCATAATTGGGACTGGTGTGGTTAGTAATATACTGGCTGTTAAAACAAAGTTGGTAAAGGTATTTGCAACAAAGTTTGATCTAAGTGTTGATGCCGATACTCTTAGTGACTACTTAAAGATGAATCTGAATCGGGAAGTGACATGCAGAAAAATAGAGGCGACACAGAGCAGATTTAGCTCCTTTTGTATTTCTGCTGAATGTAATGACGTGGCCGAGCTATATGATCCGCAGCTTTGGCCCGCTGGGACTTTTGTCCGACGCTTCTATGAGCCTCGTCGCCCTAGGGGATCAGAAGGAAGACTGTCCGGGCCAGAGGATGCCCCCCGCTCTCGAGATGAGAGGCTGTTGCACGTTAATGATGCTAGTGTGCCTGCTGTAGTTGTGGGTGAGAACGGGATGAAGACCGGCTGCTCGGCTGGAAATGACAAAACATTGTAAAATGCGTGTTGTCTCATATAATACACGCGGGCTGCGAGTAGGTCATACTGCTTCTGATATATCAAAACGTCTGGTTGTGGATACATTGCTGGATGAGTGTGACATTCTGTGCTTGCAAGAAACGTGGCTGGCGAAACAAGATTTGTATAAGCTGAACACTGTACACATAAACTTTCATGGGGCTGGAGAGTCCACTACTGACCTCAGTACAAAGCTGGTTCGGGGTAGGATAGCTGGTGGTGTAGCAATATTGTGGAACATCAAATATGACTCAATGGTGAATGTGGTGCGCCTAAATGTTGACTGGGCCATAGGGCTAGTGTGTAATTTTAATGAAAAGAAATGTATTGTCTTAAATGTTTATACACCGTATGAATCATATGAGCATGAGGATGAATTTGTGAACAGGTTAGCTTTTGTTCAGACATTCATAGAGGAGAATAGTTCATCTTGTGTCTATGTTATGGGTGATTTTAATGCTGACATGTCAGATAGCAAATCTTTATTTGCAACACACTTACAGCAGTTTTGTAATGAGTCTAACTTAATTCTATCGAGCATTGCTTTGTTGCCTGACTCAAGTTTTACCTATGTTAGTGATGCGTGGAACACAACATCTTGGTTAGACCATATTGTTACCACAGCTGATGCTCATGCCTCACTGATAAATGTGGAGATCTGCTATGAACTTGCCACCTCAGATCATATACCTATTGCTGCTTTGTTAGATGTTGAAAAACTCCCCCTGCTGTCCAGGAATAAGAAACTGGACTGGTCAAAGCTGAGTAAAGAGGAGGTGGCAGAATACTCATTGCGAACTGAAAGTTTTCTAAATGATATTCCACTGCCTTATGAAGTCCTAATGTGCTCAGATATTAATTGTAAGGATGTGCTACATGTTGAAAAACTCTGTGCCATGTATGATGGTATTGTGAAATGTCTTAATGTTTCCAGTGTACCGTTCTGTAAAAGAAAATGTAAGGTGCTTAACATTAGACCTGGGTGGAATGAGTTTGTGGCTGAGCAGTATGCTGAGGCAAGAGAGGCCTTTAGACTCTGGTCAGAGGCAGGAAGGCCCAGACATGGGGAATTGTTAGATAGAAAAAAATGTACAAATGCTAGAGTTAAGTATGCATTACGTTTCATTAAGAAAAATGAAAATACAATGAGAGCAGACTCACTAGCCAGAAAGCTACAGAAAAACAACCCTACTGATTTCTGGCAAGAGGTCAAAATTATGAATGACAATAAAATATCTTTACCAGCTGACATTGAAGGTATTAGTAGCCCAGAAAAAATAGCTGAGCTCTGGCGAGAGCATTATTGTGACTTATTCAATTGTGTCAAAAGTAACCCAGTTAGATTCAATCATGAACATACTGATTTCTCAGCAGATATGATGGTTAGGGTAGCAGATATCTATGATCCCATTGATATGTTGGAGAACAACAAAGTCTGTGGTATGGACTACATTAATGCAGAACATCTCAAATATGCCAGCCATAAGCTCTGTCCTTTGCTTTCCATGTGTTTTAATGGTTGTTTGGTTCATGGGGTCCTGCCTAATGCTATTATGTCGGTTTTGGTAGGCTCAACAGTATTGACAATTATCGTCCAATTGCATTAGCCAGTATCTTGTCTAAAGTACTGGAGAGAATACTGCTAACAAAGTTAGAAATGTATGTTCTTACTACTGATAATCAGTTTGGTTTAAAGAAAGCATTGAACCGATTTGTGTATCTATGCTCTTAAAGTGATTGTGTCCAGGTATAACAGCCTGCATTCGACCATGTTTTTATGTTTTATTGATGCGTCAAAGGCATTTGATAGAATCAATCATGAACGACTGTTTGTAAAATGGCTTGATAGAGGAGCCCCTACATTTTTAGTGAGAATTTTAATGTATTGGTATGCCCATCAAACGTTTCAGGTTAAATGGGACAATGTTGTATCTGCTCCATTCCATGTCAGTAACGGAGTGAGACGAGGAGGAATTATGTCTCCTATTTTATTTCATGTCTATATGGATGAACTGTCAGACCAGTTAAATAGGTTAAAAACTGGCTGTCTTGTGGGCAACACTGTTGTTAATCATCTAATGTATGCAGACGATCTTGTCCTGCTCTGTCCTTACAGCGTTGGGCTGCAGCAGATGCTGAAAGTCTGCTCACAGTATGGCTTTGATTATGATATTAAATATAACACTAAGAAAAGCCACATAATGGTAGTTAGAAGCAATGAGGATAATAAATCAACTTTTCCGACTTTTTATTTGTCAGATAGCCCTCTTGCTGTGTGTGAGGAAGTTAAATATTTAGGTCATGTGATATCTAATGACTGGACGGATGACAAAGATCTATACCGTCAGCGCTGTAAAATTTATGCTCAAGCCAATATGCTCATAAGAAAGTTTTATATGTGTACTGACTCTGTGAGTTGCTCTTTGTTTAGAACTTACATCACACCGCTATATACTGCTCAATTGTGGTCTAACTATAAGAAAAAGAGTATGCAGCGGCTTAAGGTAGCATACAATGATGCAATGAGGTTGCTGCTCCGTGTCCCTAGGTGGCGTAGTGCGAGTCGTTTGTTTGTGTCTAATAGAGTGCCAACCTGCAACTGATGTTTGGTTTTATGTGTCGACTCGACAGTTCAGTGAACTATATAATCGAAGCCTTAGTCAGTCCTCTGAAAAGCTGTTACAGATACACTTCCAGGCTTAGACCACACTGGTGTAATAGCCTGTATATTATATAGGCTATTATGGAATTTTTATGTATTTTTTGTATTTGTTGTTGTTGATTGTTGTGTTATATGGACCTGTGTCTGCAATAAAGGAAAATAATTGAGTTTTCCATCTTCTGTAGTGTGTTGTTATAATAGTCCAATTTCTTCTGTCTCACTGTGTTTTTGTGTTGTTTCATAATAATAACAATAATGATAAAGTAATAAAAAAAAAAAAAAAAAAAAAAACAATCCTGACTCCATCCTGATTGAGGTGGAGCCCGTCATACAGGTGCCATGGTCTTACAGAGCTGTGATGGACTAAGTGCACGTTGGGCAGACTGGAGCAGGAGTAATGGACCTCTTCATTGATCTGATCGATCACAGAGGGAGGGACGTCGAGCCGCGGAAGCAAGGTGGAGATCAGTACACGTGAAGCCGGGAATGTCTGTGAGGCTTTCTCTGCCATCTCATGTATTGCTTTAGCTGTACCTTCATTTAACTTATGGAGGTCAGTACCTGTGTGAATAACACACTGCAGGCTGCCGAGATCATCATTACAGAGCAGTTCATGAACGCGTTCTGTGTTTCTGCAGTGGAGCGCTAGGACTCTCTGTCTGGGGAAGAGTTTCTTGGGTTCAATGTTCTTTCCAGTGGAGGCCATCAGAAGAAGCACTGAGGCCTGAGTCGCTGGGCTCCTGTGTGGTGTGTGAGAGCACTCCTTCACTGAGGTCTGAGTCGCTGGGGTCCTGTGTGATGTTGGTGATGTGTGAGAGCGCTCCTTCACTGATTCTGCAGGTACAGATCTGTGTGACGTCTCTTCATGATGGAGCCGCAGGTTACTCTCAGTGCAGCTGTTGTTGGGAGATTCTCTGTCCTTGTTTTCAAGCTCTAAACACATTGCAGTCTGTTCTTTCAGCTTTTCTTTTAACTCGTGGATGTTTTTCTCAAACTTTCTTTCTCTCTGTATTGAGTCCTCTTTCATTTTTGACATTTCGGCCTCAAGTTTCATGTTGATGTTGAGCAACTCCTTAATTTCAGACCTGAGATTATTGATGGTAAATTCATCTGGGCGGCTCAGGATGAGCTGCTTTAATTCTGACACCTCCATCTCTAACAGAGCCATCTTCTGGAGAAGACACTGGAGATAACTGTGTGTGTGTGTGGTCTGCTCAGTGATCAGTTCATCAGATGGGGCTGGAGATGTGCTGACCGGAGAGTAGGGATGCACTTCATTCTCATCCTCAGATTCCTCTGTTTCCTCCTCCACTATCTGCTTTAAAAGGGGAAATGATTTTTCAAAAGCTTGGAGACTAGCTTCATTTCCTTGAATTAAGACCGTTCCACTGTTGTACAGATTGATGGTTTGGAAATGGGAGGAGTGATCAACTGACTCAAAAATGCAGATCTGACATCCTTTACAGATATATTTATTAATAACACTTTTCCAGATGAGGCTTCTCTTTGTATAGAAGATCAGATTTGTCCTCTTTTCTTGGGAAGTCATATCAACATAAAGAGATTCGGGGTGTTCATGTAGCATTGTCTGTTTAAAGGCTTTTCTTTTATCTCCTTTAATGTGTGCAGAATAAACAATCTCCATGGCAACCGCTGAATGCTTCCGTTATTGACAGTTGAGATTTATATAATGCTGGTAATTGTTGTAAATAAAAATAATGTATATAATATATTTCTATTATATATAAATCTTAATAGCGTACTGTAATGTGTTGATGAAGGCAGTGTAGTCTCTTCTTGAGTCTCGCTGCTGTACTGATGATTGTTCTGGATGTAGTCGCTCTGATCGCTCTCACTGCTGTCAGTCACAGCTGCGGTTCCTCCATGAAGCCATTAAAAGTTACCGCTCCGTTTCTGTGCTCTTTCTGTACTCTCTTCTCTTATATTTCCAAAAGTGTTCAAACATAGGCTTTTTCTGAGCTTTTGCCTCAATTAACAGCAGTATTTTATATTAATTAACAGGAGCTCATATCTAGTGCGTCTCTCTCTCTCTCTCTCTCTCTCTCTCTCTCTCTCTCTCACACACACTCACTCACTCACTCTCACACACACACACACACACACACACACTCACTCACTCACTCACACACTCTCTCTCACACACACACACACACACACACACACACACACTCACTCACTCACTCACTCACTCACTCACACACTCTCTCTCTCACACACACACACACACACACACACACTCACACACTCACTGACTCACTCACTCACTCACTCACTCTCTCTCTCACACACACACACACACACACACACACACACACACTCACTCACTCACTCACTCACACACTCTCTCTCACACACACACACTCACTGACTCACTCACTCACTCACTCACTCACTCACTCTCTCACACACACACACTCACTCACTCACTCACTCACTCACTCTCTCTCACACACACACACACACACTCACACACACACACTCACACACTCACTGACTCACTCTCTCACTCTCTCTCTCTCTCTCTCTCACACACACACACACACACACACTCTCTCTCACACCCACACACACACACACACTCACAAACTCTCACTTTCTCTCTCTCTCACACACACACACACACACACACACACACACTCACTCACACTCTCTCTCTCACACACACACTCTCTGACACACACACACAAACACACAGAGACTATCTCTCTGTCACACATACACACACAGACTCTCTCTGTCACACACACACACACAGACTCTCTCTGTCACACACACACACACTCTCTCACAAACTCTCACTCTTTCTCTCTCTCACACACACACACTCTCTCATACACACACACACACACTCTCTCTCTCTCTCTCTCTCTCTCACACACACACACACACACACAATCTCTGAATTTGATCAGCATGTATTTCCTGTTTAATAATGTAAATGTGAGGATAAATAACTGAATTCAGTCGCTTTAAAATAATTAGAAATAATAAGGTGAATCTGTGAAAATATACTGGATCTTTCCAGTTGATCTGGCACAAAAATAGACTTTATAAAGACATGGGCACAACACACTCACAAATCTGAGGCTTCTGCGTGAGCTCTCAACCAATGATTCACCGGCGATCCACAAGGACCTCCTCCCTCATTTACATGTTGCACATGGAAAAGTAAAAAGAAAGAAATTAATTAATAAATCTGAAAATAAATACATGTGGGAATAAATAGATACATATAATAAATAAATAAATACATATAATAAATAAATAAATACATTCATGAATAAATAAATGTCAAAATAAATAAATAAATGTATTAAATATTAAAATAAAAAAGTATAAATAAATAAATGTTAAAAAGAATAAAAATAAATGTAAAATAAATACATAAAGAAAAAAGAATTTAAAATATAATTCAGGATTACATTTTATTTCAAATGAACTATTTATTTTATTTATTATTTTACTTTTATTACATTTATTTATTTATCTATCTATATATTTATTTATTTTTAATTTCTGCAGGATTGGTCCTCCATACAGTATGATTATTAACTCAATGGGCTAGTTGCATATCTTCTTCATCTTGGATTTCCAGGATTTTTGCGAGTGTGTGCATAGATACTTCCGATTGTGCTAGACATCATTGCAGAGAAACGGAGAAATCCAAATATTACCTTCTATGTGTTTACATGATTTATTATATCACTTCAAATGCAAATAAGATCTACACTGCTATTATTACTATACTTTAAATGTTAACTGAGCCAGTGGATTTGAAACTTGCGTATGTTGGGGTCCAGTAAATTAATTAAATACACTATATGTTCCCGAAAAGAAAGTTGAACTCATGGTGTTTACACACAGCTACATAGTGTATTTTTACCTCACCAATAACTACAAATTACTTATTTTTTGAAAATGTTTTTATTACATGGATTTTTTTTAAAGAAATATTTACGTTGTGAGACGTGGGCTGCAATTTATCTTCATAAGTATCCATTTCTCAATTGTGCACATACATCAGTTTGTTTCATCATTGTTTTTCACACCATATATTTTAATATTTTACACAACTTTGCATCAAACATTTTTTAAATGAAAAAAACGGGCTGTAAAATGATACAATTAATACATGACTCATTTTAATGTTTGTTTTTTCTGATAATTAATGCAAAATAATTCGTAACAATATAAATGTCGCTTATAGACAGATAATGATTTATGCTGCAGAAAACATAAACCTTGATAAAAACACACCTGAATGCAAACACGGATCTTTTAATTAATGCAAACCTATTATAATTACATTAAATTGTACAGTTACATTTATAAATTATGTTATCAAATAAAGTTAAATGAGACTGAGCATCTCGTTTGACAGTCAGAAACCTTATTATCTTATAGATAACAGTCAAACAAAATCAGCACTCTGAAAATATAAAGTATTGCATATTTGAGTGGTTTGTGTTTGAAAGAAGAAATGCCTGTGAAATATTAAATATTACATAAAATAAGCATATTTAACATAAAATATGGTACTTTCAGGGCTAAATAAATAATCAAAAACCACCAAAAACCACAAAAAATGCATAAATCTTTAGATTTTATTTTATTGAAGACAGTAATATGACATTTATTGAAAAAACAAATGGGATCATAGCTGAGAGTTTTGAAGGAGAAATTAAGGGTCGCTATCTAAAGGATGCTTGAGGGTTAAAATAAACGTAATGAACAAATAAATTTAATTACATCTAATTAATTGCAATATTTTGATGTTTTTAATATCACAGCTGCAGTGACTGCTAGAATCTGGAAGTGCTTCTCTGGTTACTTCACACCAGTATTAGAGTACAATCAGCATAAAGACACGAGTCCCTCAGAGAATTCAGACAAAGGAATATTGAATGTAACTTCCACAGGGATATAGAAATGTAAAGAAAAATATGAGGTGGCAAGAATGGCCTTTTATCTCACACTCGAGGTTAAAGACTCACCAGTATGTGACAGTGACGTGACATACAGCCAAGTATAGTGACCCATACTCAGAATTTGTGCTCTGCATTTAACCCATCCAAAGTGCATACACACACACACACACACAGCAGTGAACACACACACAAAGTGATGTCTATTTTCCAAATACACCTGCCCTCTCAACCTCCCCACAATCTTAAACACCAGAGTAATATGTCGTAGTTACTGTATACTGCAATGTTACTCTTAATATTTTAACATTATTGCATGTACAATACTACAAAAGGTTTGAAGAATGATAATGATAAACTAGTTCAGTATTGTGAATCATGTGAGTAGAGTGCATTTCTATTAGTTTCTTAACTTGTGCTTGTGCTGGCAAGTTAAAATCTCTATAGTGCAGATCCTGTTTATAGAAAAAGTAGGGCTCATAAAAACACACTCTCAACCTAAAACTTAAACACAGTCTCAGAGATCATTCATGTTCTTCTCTCTCTGCAGGCTGAGTTACTGCAGTATTGGAGAGGAAGGCTGTGCTGCTCTGATTTCAGCTCTGAGATCAAACCCCTCACACCTGACAGAACTGAATCTGAGTGGTAATACACCAGGAGACTCAGGAGTGAAGCTGCTCTCTGCTCTACTGGAGGATCCACACTGTAAACTGGAGAAGCTATGGTGAGTGTTATTATATTACTGAACACAAAAAACTGTGTGAAAATACTTCCAAACAAAAACATTTCATGTTAAAGGGATAGTTCACCCAAAAATTTAAATGCTGTCATCACTTTACTTTTCTTCAAGACATTTCGAAACAGTATGACATTATTTGTGGAAAATATTTCTGAAGATATTTTGAGAAATGTTTGTGTCCATTCAATGGAAAGCAATGGTGCCCAAACTTTGGTTACCAACAATATTCAAATTATAAATGTTTTGTGTTTCACAGGAGAAAGAAGCTCATACAGGTTAGGAACGACAATGAGGGAAGAAAATTATATATATATACAGTACAGACCAAAAGTTTGGACACACCTTCTCATTCAAAGAGTTTTCTTTATTTTCATGACTATGAAAATTGTAGATTCACACTGAAGGCATTAAAACTATGAATTAACACATGTGGAATTATATACATAACACAAAAGTGTAAACAACTGAAAATATGTCATATTGTAGGTTCTTCAAAGTAGCCACCTTTTTCTTTGATTACTGCTTTGCACACTCTTGGCATTCTCTTGA
This sequence comes from Carassius auratus, assembly GCF_003368295.1. Lineage (NCBI taxonomy): Eukaryota > Metazoa > Chordata > Actinopteri > Cypriniformes > Cyprinidae > Carassius > Carassius auratus. The sequence goes on along the minus strand of NW_020527983.1, from coordinate 18,591 downwards.
TGAGCTTCAAGAGGTAGTCACCTGAAATGGTCTTCCAACAGTCTTGAAGGAGTTCCCCGAGAGATGCTTAGCACTTGTTGGCCCTTTTGCCTTCAGTCTGCAGTCCAGCTCACCCCTAAACCATCTGGATTGGGTTCAGCTCCGGTGACTGTGGAGGCCAGGTCATCTGGCACAGCACCCCATCACTCTCCTTCTTGGTCAAATAGCCCTTGATGCCTTCAGTGTTTCTCTACAATATTCATAGTCATGAAAATAAAGAAAACTCTTTGAATGAGGTGTGTCCAAACTTTTACTGTAATACACTAAATTAAACATACAGATAAATAATTACAAGATTGACCATCTTTCTCTAATCCATAAATAACAGATTTGCATGTATTCATTGCAATATTTTGATGGAGCCTTGTATAAAACCAGCACTGTAGTGTTTTTCTACATACTGTAGCACCAAGTCTTGAACATTTTACTCTGTTTGAGGAGTATTTATATAAGAGGAGCAGCATTAATAAATGCTACTTTTTCTGCTGTCAGGTCTGCAGCTCTCACTCTTAGATTCATCTTTGAGCAACTGATGTTATGTATTTATTATCTCTGAATTGGATACTTATTGTTTAATTATGTAGTTAGCATGATACATTCTTACCTGGTAAGTAAAACATTAGATTTGGTTTATTCTGATCTCTTCTGAACTCATCATGACTAGTAGATCATGTGGAGGCTGATGTTTCCTCAAATCTGTGTCCAGGACAGAACAGACTAAAGGCTCATGGTTGAATGGAGCAGCAGGAACATCATCAGAGACCTTTTGATTTCTGTCTAGCACTGACTTAGCAAGTTGTGCTGAAGTGACTAACAAACTACACTTTTTGTTCTGAGCAAGCAGTAGACGAGCGATTTAAAGATATAAGCAGGGCTGTGACGGTTGCTGTGACAACCGCGTCACCGCGGTGGTCGGTTGCCACCGCGGTTGTCTACTGCCACCGGCGGTAGTGCATGTGACGTCACACCCTCTATGGCAAGCATAATACAAAATGTTGTATGTAAGTGTAATAACTGTAATAGTTGCAAATTCTAAGTCTATGGTAATTAACAAATTAACTCAAACACAGCGTTTCCTTTAGATTGGCAGATTTGAGTGCAGGAAAATAGTTTATGCATTCAGCACATTAATTTAGTGAAGAGGAGCGCGTGTCTGAAACGTCTCCTGTTCAGTCATTCTGCGACTGAATAAATTCACTTCTTGTCTTGAGAAAAAGTGACAGAAGCAGCAGTTGTGAGTGGGTGGCCATCCACGCCCCTAGGTTAAATAAAAATAAAAAAACGGGGAAAAAAATTATCGCCTTCGTTAATGAGCACATTTTGACACCTATATATATATATATATATATATATATATATATATATACATATATATATATATATATATTATTATTATTATTATTTATTTGATTTTTTTATCAACACCGCGCCACCGGCGGTAGTTGGTCCATAACTACCGCGGTGGTAAAAATCAGCCACCGTCACAGCCCTAGATATAAGTTAACCTTCTTATGAAGGTATAAGTTAACCTTGTAGTGAATCTGTTCAGTTCAGACCAGAGAGTTTGTAAAAGTGAGATCCATGACCTCCGGTCGGTGTGAGACTCAAATGTGACAACGAGTCCCTGATGAATCAATAATTGAAAGTATTCACCTTATTCTTCAACGCAGAAGTAAGTGATGAGTGAGACTTCTAGTTCATTAGCTGGAATAAGGAAATAATGAGATTACAAAGCGCAGTAAACGGTAAAACTGTTTGCACTACAAACCAGTGTGTTCATAATTAAGATAATACATTAAAATAATATGGTAAGACACACATATCTGTAATATCAAGCAGCAGAACAAGCTGTTTTGTACAGTTAAAAATAGCTGGAAGGAACTGAGACCAGAAACAAGACCCATAAAATGTTCAAATGAATAGGATGTCCAGAATAATAAAATACCTCAATTAATTTTAACCAATATTTATGATTAGTAACTAATTAGAAACACATTCTACATTTAATAATCACTTGAAAATTAGAGTCAGATTAAACATAGAGCTACAATAATATTTAAACTCAATCCAAATTAAGTGAACTGAACCGCAAGTGAAATATATGTCATAGTTATACTAAAAAGTTACTCTTATTTTAACATTATCACCTATATAATATTATAAACTAGCTCAGCATCACAATCATGAATCATGTGGGTAGAGTTCATTTAAATTGATGTTTTAGCTGCTGTATTATAATCTCTATAACAGTGATCCTGGTGTGTAGAAAAAGTAGTGCTCATACAAACACACTCCAACACTAAAACTTAAACACAGTCTCAGAGATCATTCATGTTCTTCTCTCTCTGCAGGCTGAGTAACTGCAGTATTGGAGAGAAAGGCTGTGCTGCTCTGATTTCAGCTCTGAGATCAAACTCCTCACACCTGACAGAACTGGATCTGAGACGTAATAAACCAGGAGACTCAGGAGTGAAGCTGCGCTCTGCTCTACTGGAGGATCCACACTGTAAACTGAAGAAACTACTGTAAGTTACTGAGTCAATGCTTTCATTTATTATCTTGTATTAAAGCAGATCTTAGTGTATTTTATCTTTCTCTTTATTGTACAGTATTTGACAGTGGAAACTCCACAAGCTCCAAACAACTCAATCAAAACAACACGTCTTGAACAAGACTGTCACCTGGACATTAAAATGCATAATTTCAGTTAGGGTGAAGAAAAGCTTTTTGTTTTTCTTCTAATGCCACAAGAGGGCACATCGAGCAAAATATTACTAATACACGTTTATTCAAAGCATATGAAAACATGACTGTAACCCACCATAAATTCTTGAGATATGTTTTTAAAATGTTGTACTTAGATAAATTTTACATGGCTATCTAAACACGTGGCTCTGTTGTGCAATATCCTGATAATTCACCTCCAGAGGACGAGAGAAGCTGTTGTTGAGATCAGAGAAACTGACGAATGAGATTCAACTCTTTCCTTCGTACCAGCAGAGAGTCGTCTCTGTCTCATTCATCACTGAACACAGCAGGATGAACACATTTCCAGCTCCATGATTGTTCAGATTCTCTGACAATAGTGAGAATGGAAAGGGGAGCTGGAAACACATGAGAATAAACAGAAATATTACTGAGAGGAAGATCAAGATGAAATACAGGTGGTAAAGTGTGTCTATGCAGCAGCAAATCTGAATTTAGAGTTTAATAATGAACTGAATACAACAATACTAGTAAATATATCAGTGTCTAATAAACATTTGCAGTCAAAACTACATAAGATGTGTTTCTAGCAGAGTAGTTTAATATGATGTGGACTTAGACAGATTGTGCTTTTGAGTGAAAACTATCATCCAGAATGATCTTTATCCCGCGTTTAGATGAACGCGATCACACACTTAAGCGAGGATTGCTACGTTGTCACAGGTTCCCTTGGACGAAGAGAATACCAAACAGATATCACACAAAGCATGCAAGAGAAATGGGCCCAAAAGCTGTACTTTCCTGTTTTGGATACTCTTTTGGGTGAGTGTCAGTCCTGGTTTTCCAGTCAGACCATGGAAATTACAGTTTTACAGTTTTTCTCAGTCGCTTTGGTACATTGCTCGAATCATCCTTGAGATTTGCAAAACATTAAGTGCATTTTTCAAAACAACTCGTACAAATAGCAATACACAATGGAATACCTGCAAAAGCCAGTCTCTTGCTCAAAATCCTTAGTTCATCTCTCAAAAGTAAATATCTGTGTCAATGAACATGACAAGTCCTTGTGTCATTGTGTACGGATAAGACAGTCAAATTGTTTAGTCATGTTGTCAATATAACAGTTTACTCTGGAGGGATAATCTGATGTAAACTATAGCAACATTTTGGATGGCAGTTACTGTATTGAACAGTATGCTTATGTATGCCATATATCCATTTCAAAAGTACACATTTACACATCACTGTATGTGGGGTATTGACTGAAAGAGACTGGATTGAATTCACAGTTACACTTTTAATAGTGGTCTGGTCAAAAAAAAAAAAAAACCTTTACAATGTCACTGTGATATAGAAAAGGAAAAAGAAATATGGGCACAAAGATGAAAATAAGTCAATTTTCAGAATGTGTACCTCTTGTGTTGTCCTCTGTCTATACAGTATAAGCTTTCCAACTGAAGATCCATGGGATGAACCTTTGAGCTGTTTCAGAGAAATGGTTTTTCATTGGTTTATCATCTACATTCTCTTCATTAGTAAAGATTCACTTGCACAATTTCTGCCAATTTGACACAAAAAGTCTAATAATAATGTATAAAAATAAAAAGTGTGCTTGGCAGTTTATGACAACTAGATTAACCATTTTGCATTTAATGACTTATACGATGAACTAAAGACTAGATGTTTTGAGGGGTAAGACTATTGCACAGAAAACTATATAATACACTTTGAGCGACATGACATTAGCAACTGATAATGTAGGAAACAACAGAGAATTGTGCATAATCAAATGCATGAATGTACAAAAGCATTCGCAACTTGTTCAAAAGAATGAGAAACTGGTTTTATGATGTGTATAAATTACTAGAAGATGTGGAGGTTGTACAAGTAGTTTTGAGAATTTCATTTTCTGATTTGAGAAATGCACTAAAGTGACTGAGAAAAACTGTATGAATAAAACATAAAATAAAAATCAAATAGTGGCAGAACAGTTAGATATCACTCATTGATGTTACACCTTCACAAGCGTTTGTCTTCCAGTTTCATTCTCTACACATCTCTACAAAAGAAGACAATGTAGTTTTTTTCTCTTTATTTTACTGTCAAGTAAACAAGTAACAGACTGCAGTGAATTATAAGCAGTACCCAGCAAACATTGGTCCGATGGCGACGTCGTGTGGCCAGCCAAAAATAGTCACGGTAGGACGGCATAAATCGGTAGAAATATGTAACACAGAACATTTCCTAAAAATGCATTCAGATATGTTTGTACACGTTTATAGTTCTATGGGGTTTCATGTATAATTGTTTCTTTGACTATTAGCTACGTGTAGTTCAATATTTACCCGCGTTTGGAATCGGTTGTGAGAGGAGGTGCGTTACACGTCCATCATGACCCTCTGTGAAATCCTTGTGGAATATGCAAAAGCTGTGCTTACACCTTGATTAATACTGCAATAATTAATTAAATTGCACCAAGTAGTTTTTAAGAGGTTTTAAAGAGGTTGTGAATAGACGTCCACTGACGTCTTTTACACGTCTCGTCATGGATTGTGAAAAGATGTCCAAGCAAGACTAGCAGAGAGAAAAAAAAATATACAAAGTAAATGTATTCACTTTATCTTGTTTAAAAAAATTATAATCACAAAAGTGCCCAGTGTGCTTAGGTGATTGCAAAGCCATGCTGCAATTTAGTCATTATTTCAACCTGTTTTATGTATTTGTTGTTATTATTTTTATGGAATCTATGCATATGTAAAACAGATATATACCCGGTCACAATTTCGGTCTGAGTTGGATGTAATTGCCAAAATGGTGCTGCCAAGATGTAGACACAAAACATACTAATATATTTCCATAGACAGTAAAATAAATGGACACAGCGACCCCATTGGAACTCAATTGAGACAAGTGAAGCCCATTTTTAGCTATTTTTAGCACTTCCGTTTCTGACGCGCAGACTCAAACTAAGCTTGACGACGTCAGCAACCTGTCTGACAGATGTAAATCTTCTAGTAGCTGTGCGTGCAAACTGCCATCGTTAATCTTGCAGAGACAGCGAGCTTGAGCGGGGAGTTCTTTGGCGTGAGTGAGCAGGAGTAAGTATTCTGATTAATTATTTTGTATAGTATTTTAAAATGTAATGCCAGTACGCCATATTAAGTTAATTGCCTGCGAGCTTCTCCTCCTGTCTGTACGGTAATCCGACAGAGAGTCGAGTGGTTATGATGCAATCGTTAGCCTATTTTTTACAAAAACTGTTTCTACGGGGCTATAATGTAACATAGAAGGTAATGGAGCCCTTTATACATTGTTGTGTATCTTTAGAAAAAAATAATGGACAAACTGAGTCTTTAAACGCCTCAGATGTAAAGTTATTCGCTGTCAAAGTGACGCCAAAATGAATGGGAGACAATGGGATGCTAACGCAAGTGAAGTTCTGCTACAAGATGGCGGCACACAGCCGACTTCAACTTCCGGTCGACTTCCTTGCCGCCTGGATATTTCGTGATATTACAAAATCCCGCGATAGGATAGATTATCTCGCGAGATCTCGCTTTCTTCCGGTACATTGAGCAGGTAACCATGAGGAGAGGAGGGGACTCGAAGAGGACTCTTGGAGGGAGATGTATCGATATAAATTATATAAAATCTACTGTTGGGTAAGTACATTTTGTATTATTTGATTAACGTGCTCGAGTTTTACTTGTTTACACAAAGGAACCGAGAGAAATGATACCTACATTGTCAACTGAAATTCACTGAGTATGGCTAAAATTAGCTAACGTTAGAAGGCTAAAAGTTACTTATATTGATGTAATTTTTATTGGTACGCTTTAATTAATTATTCAGGGGACATCACAGCCCTCCTGTCTTATCAGAAATGTCCTGTTCACTTTCTCACAGTTACTCTGAGTTTTTTTTTCAGGGGCATCACATTAAAGCATAACATAAAAATAAAATCTAATGCTTGTTGATTACCTTTTTTTTTTCTAATGTTTAATTCATGATTCATTCATCTTGGTCCAAGGGTTTTTTTTTTTTTTTATCTGTAGACCATAAAGATATTTTGAAAATAAGTGCATGTCATTTATCTCAATTTTATTTATTTTAAAAATACATGTATTCTCTTCCCTCAGATGCTGTGAAGAGGTGGAGACTCTGAATGGGATGTAGCAATGGCAGAACACCTGAAGCTCGCTCCAGGAAGAGATGGGGGTGGAGGTTACAAGAAATGAGCCAAACAACTGTAGTGTGTTAAAGGGATAGTTCACCCAAAAATGAAAATAGTCATAATTTTCTCTCCCTCGTGTTACGATCATAATCACTTTTTCCTACAGTGGCAGTTAATGGATTGTGAGATCTGCTTGGTTACAAACATTCTTCCAAATATCTTTGTGTTTATTAGACAACTGTGTAAGTCAATGACAAGATAAATAAAGACAATAAAAAGAAACCATATTTTAACATTTTAGTAGAAAACACGTGAACGCATTCTCAGAAATGTAATATTTGAATTAATGTTGGTTCTATACAGTTTAAAATCATTTACACCACTTTGATTTTATAAATAGCAATGATTTCAAACATATTTTATGATGAGGATCTTGTGTTTTATGATTTTCTTGTCACATGACAACAATGGATCCTGCAAGGTGTTTATGCCACATGTTCAAATATTAATAATATTCTTAATATTATATGATTAAAGTATTTTAAAATAAATGCAATTAATATTGATTTATATTATATATTAAAAACATTAATAAACAAACACTGCAAGTATTAATTTTTAACAATAATAATGGACTTTAAGATTGAGTATTTCAGCACTTTTTATTCAGTGATGCCCGAATTAAATCATATTTCTGATGAAAATGGTAGGCCTGTAAACTTATTTCAGAAATCAAAAATAGATACAAAGATTTTTTTTTGATAATCAATTTTTTAATAGATTATCATCTTGAAGATTCTTATTTGTCACTGTCCCAGTAAAGCAAACATGAAAACAATATCGTCAGAACATAGAAAGGTATACAGGTTTGAAACATGAGGGTGAGTAAATGACAGAATTTTCATTTTTGGTTAAACTCAGTATTTTCAGTATTTTGTAATTGGTATTTTAGTTTGGTTAACAGATGCTAAACTGTTCAAAAACAATAAAATGTACTAAATCAGAACATGCCTCTTTTTTTGCATATGTCCACAAATAATGTGTTATTGTTTGTGATGTGCACGTGATTAAGATGTTTTATGGACGTTCAGGTCTGACTGGTACGATCTTGAACTTTTGTCAAGATGTGTTAAACCTCAAGGCTCAAGACATAATTGATTGCCTTTCACGATGTTACACAGTGGGTGTGTGGTTATTTTATATGCAGGCTTATAAGTACATACACTTAAACTATGCAGCAACGCATTTAAACATCCAGAAGACAACGACGTCCAGAAATCGACACATTTAGACGTCCAGGGACGTGCAGAAAAGACGTGCAGTTCACGTCTAGAAGACGTCAAAGACGTCGGTTCAACTTTCATTTTGGAACTATTTTTCAACCATGACGGGACGGGTCGGACGGACGTCTTTTCAACGGTCAAAAGACGTCCGAATGTTTACTGGGTTGTGTCATGACAAACGTCATTCTTGTTTTTTAAAGACATTGTAAAGCAAACACTATCTGTTGTGAGTGGTTTTAGGTCACTGATGAGAGAGAAAATGTGTTTGTTGGTTAAAAGCTTTTGCTAGTGTTAACATCTGTTGTTCTGTATGGTGTTTTTGTAGTTTTAGTGCATTTTTGATTTGAAATTAACTGCTGTGTCAAGATGAAATTTGGCCACGAGAAATGTGTGAAGACCTTAAAAAGTTAAGTATTGAGAAATGTGCCCTTATGAAACAAAAATATACTGCAGTATTTTGGAAAATATCATGTAATATATTACTAATATATTCTTATATATATTTATTTTTTCCAATATATTGAAAGCGGCAATCATTTGTATATTTTGCAATATATTATATAATATATGTATCATCAATATATTATTAAATGTATTCAAATATATAAAATATTAGAAAATAAAAAGATTATAAAATAATATATTACAATATATCACAATATATTTTAAGAAATATATTGGTTAATATATTTTCCTTTTGTAAGGGTGTCCAAGCGATTTAAAAAAAGAAAAGAAAAGAAAAAAGGTTGAAATCCCTGTGAACAAAAGTGACAGACTAATGGTGAAAAGTTCAGCACTCAGCTATGAGCTATGAGTCAGGTTATTGAAGGCTGTTTATTGAAGCTTAAAATACATACATCGTTCACTTTACTGAACAATGGAAAACAATCAATTTGTGTTTGTTCTCTTATTACCGTCACCAACATGATATATGACAAAATCATGATATAATCTATATTCATTTACCCAAAAAGTGTGTTCTGTTATTTATCTCAATCAGGTTTTCAATTCCATAATTTTCGCTAATTCTCATAATTGTCTTATGATCGCTCTCCTATCTGGTGTTATATCTCCCTCTGGTGTTCATTATTTGTAATAACTTCTATGTAAAAACAAGCATGTTACTTTCCATTATAAAAGGCATTAATTTGCAGTACTGTTTCTAGGCACAGACAAGCTAGGCGGTCTCCTAAAACAGCAATCAGAGCATGAACTGGTGCTATATTTTATCAGGGATGTGATAAAGAGTGCCCCGGCCACCCTGAAATATGATTGATGCCTCCACTGGATCCCCAACATGATCAGACTACAGTTCTGTCAATCTGACGATGCCTGTATGTCACTGGATCAGAGATCTGTCAAATACTGCCTCTGATTGTTGCGTGTAAAGTTCAACAAAGCGCTAGTTCAATAGATTCTGTCGGTGCTTTGGCAAGGTAAGTCTTTTTTTCACCCACATGCAATAAAGCTCAAAGGCCAATGTAAAATATAGCTGCAAGCAGCGATGTCGGGCTCAAGCCGTCAGTGCAACGCCACCCCGGTGGCATCGGGAAAACTGTGCCCAGCGGGCATAAGCATTTACAGTAACCCTCTGACAATCAAGTTTAAAGGGATGCGGCAGTTAAAGGGTTAATCCGACCAATCTAGACTTTGAAATCACATACACAGAACAATATATAGAACTTTAGTAACACCTTATTTTTATATTTATTTAAAGATGTATTACTGCTTAATAATGACTATTATTAAGGGAAAAGGCTTTATAATCATGAACTATTTACTAATGCTTAGCTAATGAGTGCAGTTATTATAAAGTGTTACCAATGCATTTACTAATGTTAACAAATTAGACATTATTTTACAGTGTTACCAAATCCTTAAATAATTTATTAGTGTTTTGTAATGATTTTAATGACCTATAAGCATTTGTGAAATAGTTTTGCTTGCATTGCAGCTTTATCTGTCACTTGAAGAGTTTTACTGTTACATCCATGAGATTAATAAATGTCATGTCACAGGTTGTCATAGGTCAGTATCAAATGAGTTTGAAATTATTATTTGCAGCACAAATAAGGATTCTTAGGATGTTTTTAAATCCCTAAAACTGTCAGAAAAGGATAAGGCCTAAGAGATTTCTTAACCTGTAATGAAAGGAAAAAAACGCCACCATTAGCAACAACAAAAACAATAACAATTTAAAATACAGATTTTTTTTTCCTGATTATTAAAGGGATGATTAGGTCTCTCTCTCTCTCTCTCTCTCTCTGCCAGACAGCCCCTCCCTACGGTCCACACACACTGTCAGTCACCAAAAATTCACAGTCACCAACCCCCTCACACTCCCCCTCCCTCTCCCCCTCCCTTTCCTCACACAGAGTGGCCAGAGTGAGATCATGTCAGTTGAGAAGTCTGACAGTTTTCACATTTTCTTTTATCCATACAGTGTTGTAAAGTCGTGAAACTATGCATATTTCCTCAGAATGACTTGTCTTCTATGTGTACATTTTTTTGAAGTGTTTAGAAGCTGCACTTTAAAACAATAAAAGACATTTACTGGTTCCTTTTTTACTGTTATTTCAAAAAATCACCACGACAAAACCATTTAAGCTATCCAAATTCATTCGCAACTGTTCTGTAAGATAAATTCTTTAAACAGTGGTAAAAGAGGATGTGGTGCTGATCCTTCAAGAGTCACTCAAAACTTATCTGTCCATAAAGCCTATTAAGAATTATTCTTAATATACAGTATTTCACAATACTTCAGCATGTTATTCTAATTAAGTGAGGGTCATTTTATCAGTAAAATACATAAAATACATATTTTTCTTTGAAAGATCTCTATAAATGATTTAAATCATACTCGTTTCTACAATAATTATTTTAAAGTAATCCTATATCTCCATCTAGTGGCCATTATTGGTACTAAGAATTGCGAGCTTGTTATGATAGTTTTAATTTTATGCTGGCTCCTGAACATAATAAAGCTATGAAACTTATTGTGCTTCCTTCAAATGATGATGAAGAGTTGGAATGAAAAATTGTAAAGATATAGTAAAATAACTATTGTATTTTTTTTATGTTACTTTAATAAATCGCTATGGCCACAACATTTAAGGTATCCTAAACCCATTCACAATTTAACATCTTCAGTATATTGGCATCATGTTGAAAAAGTTTGGTGTGAACTACTCTTCTTGGAGGAGTATGAATTCATTTACAGTCTGATTTTATCATAATTCCACAATAACATTTCTGAGTTCTGTATCAATCAGTGTTGTTGTTTGTTTATTTTTATTTTTTTATTTTTCATAGGAAGATAACTGACCCTTTACTCTCCTTTTTAACAAATGTGCTTATAAACCAAGGACAAGCTATTTATAGCTGTATTTATAAACTGCTTACTACTGACTATTAATATTGGGACAAGGCTTTATAAAGCATGAACTGACTATTTACTAATGAGTGCAATTGGGACAAGGCTTTATAAAGCATGAACTGACTATTTACTAATGAGTGCAGTTATTATAAAGTGTTACCAATGCATTTACTAATGTTAACAAATTAGACATTATTTTACAGTGTTATTAAATCCTTTAATGACTTATAAGCATTTGTGAAAGCATCTTAGTCTTGATCTGTGAGCTGAACAGTTTTACTGTTACATCCATGAGATTTTAAAAATGTAGATACATGTCATGTTACAGGATGGAATAGGTCAGTATCAAATGAGTTGAAATTATTATTTGCAGCACAAATAAGTATTTTTAGAATTTTGTTTTTAATTCCTGAAACTGTCAGAAAAGGATAAGGCCTAAGAGATTTCTTAAGCTGTAATGAAAACAGCACAATTAGCAACAACAACAAAAAAATAACAATTTAAAAAACAGTTTTGTTTTTTTGGTGATTAAAGAGATGTTTAAGTCTCTCTCTCTCTCTCTCTCTCTCTCTCTGTCTGCCACTCAGCTCACACCCCTCCCCCACTCACACACACACACAGTCAGCACTCATACATTCCTCAAACAGAGTGACAGAGTGAGATCAGATGTCTGACAGTTTTTTAATTTTCTTTTAATCATACAGTGCTGTAAAGTCATGAAACTATGCATATTTCCTCAGAATCACTGGTTTTCTAAATGAAAAATGTTTTTTAAAGGTTTGGAAGCTGCAATTTAAAAATAGAAGACGATTAATGTTTCACTTTTTACTGTCATTTCAAAAAATCACCACGACAAAACCGTTCAAGCTAACCAAAATCTGTTCGCAATTTAAGTTCCTCGATGTTTTTTCTTCATGTAGACAAAGTTTTGTGTGTATAGTGTACTTCCCCTGTGAGGAGTATTCATTAATTTTACAACTGTAAAATCTCAAAAATACACATTCAAATCAAAATAGCCGACTTCCTGTTGATCGTAGCTTATGACTGTGAATTAGAAAGTTGTCCGTCTTGATAAGAACAATTTATGTACCAAGTTTGGTGTCTGTAGCTAAAACTAACCCCCCCACTTTTGACAAAAGGTGGCGCTATAGAGTGCCTCATTCACGCCCTTTTAAAAGCTTTTGCCATTGTCTAGCTATCACTAATACTGATATGTGTTTTGAGTTTCATGTAAATCTGAGCTTGTTGTCTGCCTCAAACTCACCATAACAGAACATTCAAGTTTGACACGTTGCCATGGCAACACTATATCAGATATCAATATCCCCACAACAGATTTTCATCGGCCGTGTTTTGTCATTATTCTGATGAAGTTTTAAGTAAATCGAGTAAAAATAAGATGCTGAATTCAAAGCATTTGGAAAATGACACACTTCCTGCTGCCAGTTGGTGGCGCTATAACGTTGACTCTTAATAGTCACATATATACAATCGGTATCATACAACGAACAAACCCATGAAGTTTGATCAAATTCAGGAAATGTATGTGGATGTTATTAGACATTTCCTGTTTCTCATTTCTCGCCATAAGTTCCACGCCTCGCCACGGGCAAACCGTTCGAGATATCAAAAATCCCCTCGCAATTTTTCATCCTCAATGTCTTGAGATCATGTTCACCGAGTTTCGTGGCGAACGGGTTGAAAATCTCAGAGGAGTATTTCAAATTCCAGAGCATGCTTTTTTTAAACAGCCCTGAATAGCTGATTTCCTGTTGGGCGGAGCCTATGACATAAAGTGTGAAAGTTGTTCGGCTCAATGAGATCTATAAGTGTACTGAGTTTCATATAAATACATGCAAGTGTGTGTGAGCTATGGTTCAAGATTTCTGACTGTGTTCCAGGGGGCGCTGTAGAGCCCCTGTGCCACGCCCGGGTCCCAGCCTCTGCGGCGTCCTGATGGCCGCAGATTCCAATGTGTGTGCCAATTTTCAAGAGTTTTTGAGCATGTTAAGGCCCCCAAAAACCCCCGGAAGGTTTAATAAAAAATAAAAATAATAATAAATATAGCTGCAAGCAGCGATGTCGGGCTCAAGCCATCAGTGCAACGCCACCCCGTTGGCATCGGGAAAACTGTGCCCAGCGGGCATAAGCATTTACAGTAACCCCCTGACAATCAAATTTTAAGGGATGCGGCAGTTAAAGAGTTAATCCGACCAATCTAGACTTTGAAATCACATACACAGAACAATATATATATAGCTTTAGTAACACTTTATTTTAATATTTATAAAAAATGTATAAGGTGTGCATTGTAGCTGACACATATATGAACACATTACAATTGTTTTGTGACTGCAAGTCTTTCTTCTCAAATGCTATTGAGCTTCAAATTTGCATTTGAGCCCATGTGTAAAAATAGCATAGTTTACATATGACTTACAGTTTGTTGTAATGAATATCAAACATTCAAATTAATTGTGCACTATAGCTGTCACCGAGATGAACAATTACAGTTGTTTTTATGACTGTAAGTCATTCTCTTCAAATGCTACTGACGTTAGAAAAGTGTATAACAATATCAAATGTAACTTTAGAGACGGTCCCTAAATTTGAGACTCTTGTATGTCCAATGTCAAGACAACTTTATGCCTGTTTTTTTTTCTTTCTTTCTTTTTCTTTTCTCTGTGCCGGATTGCTGATGTCCTTTACCCGGGCATAAATGTCCATCAATAAATTACGAACATTCAGCCGCAAACATGAGGTGTGAGCGGTCGCGAGCGCGGATGGGAGAATGTCGCATGTTTATTTATTTATTTATTTGAGCAACTGGGATGGTGCCCCCTCTGGGAGTTGGTGCCCTACGAAGACTGCATACTCTGCATATAGGGAGCGGCGGTACTATCTGGAAGATATATTCCTCAAACCATCGTACAAGAGGAGATGATGCTAGTCCTTCAAGAATCGCTCAAAACCTATTCAAGTGTACAGTTTCCTTTTATTGCATCTTGAAATAAACATTTCTGAATTCTGAATCAAACTGGGTTGTGTTTATTTATTTATTTTATAAGACAACTGAGACTTTAATCTCCTTTGTAATATATGTGATTTTAAACCAAGAACAATTTATTTATAGATTTATAGATTACTGCTTAATAATGACTATTATTAAGGGAAAAGGCTTTATAATCATGAACTATTTAGTAATGCTTAGCTAATGAGTGCAGTTATTATAAAGTGTTACCAATGCATTTACTAATGTTAACAAATTAGACATTATTTTACAGTGTTACCAAATCCTTTAATAATTTATTAGTGTTTTGTAATGATTTTAATGACCTATAAGCATTTGTGAAATAGTTTTGCTTGCATTGCAGCTTTATCTGTCAGTTGAAGAGTTTTACTGTTACATCCATGAGATTAATAAATGTCATGTCACGTCACAGGTTGTCATAGGTAAGTATCAAATCAGAAAAGTATAAGGCCTAAGAGATTTCTTAACCTGTAATGAAAGGAAAAAAACACCACCATTAGCAACAACAAAAACAATAACAATTTAAAATACAGATTTTTTTTTCCTGATT
Organism: Carassius auratus; assembly: GCF_003368295.1. Classification (NCBI taxonomy): domain Eukaryota; kingdom Metazoa; phylum Chordata; class Actinopteri; order Cypriniformes; family Cyprinidae; genus Carassius; species Carassius auratus. The sequence goes on along the minus strand of NW_020527983.1, from coordinate 3,432 downwards.
ATTAAACGGGATGATTAGGTCTCTCTCTCTCTCTCTCTCTCTCTCTCTCTCTCTCTCTCTCTGCCAGACAGCCCCCTCCCTACAATCCACACACACTGTCAGTCACCAAAAATTCACAGTCACCAACCCCCTCACACTCACACTCCCCCTCCCCCTCCCTCTCCCCCTCCCTCTCCCTCTCTGCCAGACAGCCCCCTCCCTACAATCCACACACACTGTCAGTCACCAAAAATTCACAGTCACCAACCCCCTCACACTCACACTCCCCCTCCCCCTCCCTCTCCCCCTCCCTCTCCCCCTCCCTTTCCTCACACAGACAGAGTGGCCAGAGTGAGATCATGTCAGTTGAAAAGTCTGACAGTTTTTTAATTTTCTGTTATCCATACAGTGTTGTAAAGTCATGAAACTATGCATATTTACTCATAATGACTTTTTTTCTGTATGAAAAAAGGTTTTGAAGTGTTTGGAATTTAAAAATGCAGGAAAATTAATAATTCCATTTTTACTGTCATTTAAAAAAATCACCACGACAAAACCGTTCAAGCTATCCAGAATCCATTGGCAATTTAATTTGTTTAAAATGTTTTGGCATCATGTAGACAAAGTTTGGTGTGTATAGTGTTACTCTCCTCTGAGCAGTATGCATTAATTCACAGCTAAATGTAAAAAAAAAATCCACATTCAAATCAAAATAGCTGACTTCCTGTTGATCGTAGCTGATGACTGTGAATTAGAAAGTTGTCCGTCTTGATAAGAACAATTTTTGTACCGAGTTTGGTGTCTGTAGCTAAAACTAACCCCCCCACTTTTGACAAAAGGTGGCGCTATAGAGTGCCTCTTCCACGCCCTCTTATGAACTTTTGCCAGTGTCTAGTTATCATAAATACTGATATGTGTTTTGAGTTTCATGTAAATCTGAGGTTGTTATCTGCCTCAAAATCACCATAACAGAATATTCAAGTTTGACACGTTGCCATGGCAACAATATATGAGATATCAATATCCCCACAACAGATTTACATCGGCCATGTTTTGTCATTATTCTGATGAAGTTTGAAGCAAATCGAGTAAAAATAAGGTGCTGAATTTAAAGCATTTGGAAAATGGCACACTTCCTGCTGCCAGTTGGTGGCGCTATAACGTTGACTCTTAATAGTCACATATATATGATCGGTATCATACAACGAATAAAACAATGAAGTTTGATCAAATTCAAGAAATGTATGTGGATGTTATTAGACATTTCCTGTTTCTCATTTCTCGCCATAATTTCCACGGCTCGCCACGGGCAAACCGTTCGAGATATCAAAAATCCCCTCGCAATTTTTCATCCCCAATGTCTTGAGATCATGTTCACCGAGTTTCGTGGCGAACAGGTTGAAAACCTCAGAGGAGTATTTCAAATTCCAGAGCATGCTTTTTTTAAACAGCCCTGAATAGCTGACTTCCTGTTGGGCGGAGCCTATGACATAAAGTGTGAAAGTTGTTCGGCTCAATGTGATCTATAAGTGTACCGAGTTTCATATAAATATATGCAAGTGTGTGTGAGCTATGGTTCATGATTTCTGACAGTGTTCCAGGGGGCGCTGTAGAGTCCCTGTGCCACGCCCGGGTCCCAGCCTCTGCAGCGTCCTGATGGCCGCAGATTCCAATGTGTGTGCCAATTTTCAAGAGTTTTTGAGCATGTTAAGGCCCCCAAAAACCCCCGGAAGGTTTAATAAAAAATAAAAAAATAATAATAATAATAATAAGAATAATCCTTAGAAGAACAATAGGGCTCTTCGCCCCTTCGGGCTTGAGCCCTAATAATAACAAGAAATATAGCTGCAAGCAGCGATGGCGGGCTCAAGCCACCAATGCCATCGCCACCCCGGTGGCATCAGGTAAAGTGTGCCCTGCGGGCACATGCATTCATAATATCCCTCTGGCAGTGAGGTTTTAAAGGATATGGCAGTTAAACGGTTAATCCGAATCATCTAGACTTTAAAATTACATTCACAGAACAATATATATATATATATATATATATATATATATATATATATATATATATATATATATATATATATATATAACTTTATTAAAACTTTACAATAAGATTCCATTTATAAACATTATGTTAACATGAACAATATTTATATAGCATTCATTCATGTCAGTTAATATTCCAAACTTAAACATTAAAACATTGTTTTATTGTGATTTTTTTCCAAGAACAGTTTACCAATTCCAAACCATATCAATCTTAATAACTACCATTATTTTTATTTAATCATTTATGAGTGCTATACAATAGTCCAGGAAAGCTGGAAGAGAAAAACAGGTCAAGAAGAACTGACAAAAATAATTGGAAAATAATTAGGAATTAATATGAAGATTAATTTTTAGTCAATTCTGCAAGACAGACTTTTCAGGAAAGGAGGTGGAATAAAAATGAGCTCCTAAATCTTAATCCCGGATTCTGGAAGATATATTCCTCAAACCATCGAACAAGAGGAGGTGGTGCTGGTCCTTCACGAGTCACTCTAATCTGTTCATTAAGCCTATATATAAAGCCTTAATATATAGTATTTCACAATACTTCATGGTATTCTAATTAAATCATTTTTTGGAATCTTAGATCTCTCAGAACCTGACACCGAGTAATTCTGGAGACTCCAGGAAAGTGGCAGTTCTGTAAAATGTTGGCGCTGGAGACTAAATGCTCCCTGATAGTTTCACACCTAATTCAGTTAACACACACACAACACACACACACACACACACACACACATACACACACACACACACTACCCACAGTGACAGAGGGACAGAGTGACATCAGATGTATGATAGTTTTTTAATTTTCCATCATCCATATAGTGTTGTATAGTCATGAAACTATGCATATTTCCTCAGAATGACTTGTCTTCTATGTGTATTTTTTTTTTTAAGTGTTTAGAAGCTGCACTTTAACAAAATAAAAGACATTTACTGGTTACTTTTTTACTGTTATTTCAAAAAATCACCACGACAAAACCATTTAAGCTATCCAAAAATTAATTTGCATCTGTTCTGTAAGATAAATTCTTTAAACAGTCGGTAAAAGGGATGTGGTGCTGATCCTTCTGTCCATTAAAGCCTATAAGAATTATTTCTTTAATATACAGTTCACAATATTTCAGCTTGTTATTCTAATTTAAGTGAGGGTCATTTTATCAGTAAAATTACATAAAATACATATTATTTTTCTTTGAAAGATGTTCTATAAATGATTTTAAATCATACTTGTTTCTACAATAATAATTTAAAAGTAATCCTATACCTCCATCTGGTGGCCATATTGGTACTAAGAATTGCAAGCTTCATTTTATAAGTTATGATAGTTTAATTTTATGCTGGCTCTGAAAATGATAAAGCTATGAAACTTACTGTGCTTCCTTCAAATGATGA
>NW_020527982.1:905000-1030000 GCF_003368295.1 Carassius auratus | reverse complement strand
GCTCAGTAGTGTCAATGACAAGAATTCCTGTTCGATTTCTTTTGGAGACTTCAATCACAAATCATACATCAGACCTGAACAGCATAACATTTAGTTTTTTAATTTATTTTACCTTATTTTATTTTGTTTAACTTTTCTTTAAAGGTTATTTGGTGAATCCATAACAAAACAATTATGTAATTTATTTACAAGTGTCCTTTCTTCCATTTGGCGATGCAAGTTCAAGTGATTGGTTCTCCATTTTTTGTTGATTGGATGGAGGCATATCTGAATGAGAAGCAGTAAAGTGCAAGAAATAGGCAGGATTAATGACTGGAGAGGTCATATGTCACCAGATGTCTATCTTTTAAACAGAAGTGTCAGTTATGACATGTTGATTAAAAGGATGAGGTCAAAGGTCAAATGAGAATATTAAGACCCTTTTAGAAAATAGATTTCCATTTCATGTCGGCGTATGAGTTGTTGTTTGATAGATTGAAAGTCTTTGAGTTACATCACTGTCATGCTATCATTCTTATAATTCCATTTAAATAACATATTTGTTTATTTTTTTAGTGTAGAGTGACACTTTATTCTAATAACTAAAGCCATTTCTGTATAGGCCGTTTGTTCGGTGTGAAATCACATTTGTTCAGTTTTCCTGCAGCTGTGCTCATTACTGAATTCAATTAAACATTCACCAAACTAAACACAGAGTCTTGAGTGTACACTCACACAAGGCTGTTGTCTGCTGTCTACTGCCTGTGTGGATCTGCTTATCCATGTTTACAGTGCTTACTTGACACTTGTCTTGCCATATGTCTTGAAACCCTACTGTTCAGTGTCCACAGTGTGTATGCTTCCATATGCGCTTCTATGTGTGCATGTTACTCGATTGTGTGGGTGTACAAGGTAAGGATGGAGTATCTGTATGCATATTCCCTCTGGTTTGTGATAGAGGGTTCTTTATGAAGTTACTATGTGGATGTTGCTTCTGTAAATCTAATATATATGTAAATCTTCTATACAGCACATTTTTATTGTTTGCAGGTCATTAAGTAATTTGTTTCACTACATATAACCAATTCAGGCAGATATTTTTTCCCTTGATCTGTTAAGTACATCTTGCTCTGTTTCTTTCTAAGGGTGATTTCCCAGGTTCCTTGGAAACCTTAAATGAAACCACCTGCATGGTCCAGTCACAGTTTTAACTGACACCTGAGAAACAAGGTGTGTGTGGTGTTTTTGTGACATATTCAGGACACAACTTTGTAATGACATGGGTATTACAAGGAGAGGGTGACTTATGAGGACATTACCCATGTCCCCATTTTTCCAAACGCTTATATATCATAGAGAATTAGATTTTTTAAGAAAGTAAAAATGCACAAAGTTTCCTGTGAGGGTTAGGGTTAGGTGTAAGGTTGGTGTAGGGTGATAGAATATACAGTTTGTACAGTATAAAAACCATTACACCTATGGGATGTCCCCACTTTTCACAAAAACAAACGTGTGTGTGTGTGAGAGAGAGAGAGATGCTATGATGGTCCCATCAGGTTAGTCTGGAACTGACACCCAGAGACTCATGGATCGAAGGCTCAAAACTCCAGCAGTGATCCATCACTCTTATCCCATCACAATCCCAGCTAAACCAGTCAAGCTGCTGATAATCTCTCACCATCCCAATGAATAATGTTACCGCTGTGTGTGTATGTGTGTATGATCATTAGTATCAGGCCAGAGGCGTTGACAGCTTCCTGAGGGTATGCTGTGACACACTCACACAGACTGTCTCTTTATCCAGTCTCCAGAATCTCTTCTGACAGCTCTTACTGGGAACAGATCTTCAGTCTCTACAGGGAATCAGGCGCTGTGTGTGAAGAAAGGGATAGAATGAAGACTTATCAAAGTGTTTTCTGAATCCACTTCCACTGCCATCCACATAAGTGTGACCTGCACTTCTCCTAGACAAAACAGAGAGGGAAGGAAAAAGAACAGGGAACAAAAAGAAAAGGCAGAAGTCATATTAATCAGTGTCATTTTACATATAAAACACCTGTCAGTCATCTATTATCCTACCTGGGGGTGGGGCCAGGGATTGACCCCTTCAGTGTATGTGTGTGTGTGTGTGTGTCTGCACACACTCTACTGCTGTTTTAGGACATGGAAAATAACCAGACGGAAGTGGTCTGGGACAAGCGCTACATTGATCTCATGAGAATACGGTGTGTGTGGTGCGAAAGAGCTGGAACAGTTATGTGTAAAACCTATGATTTTAGATTTTAGATTGTCTCTGTTCTAGAAGTAAGTTGGTGTGCATGTACTTAGCTTGGAGTCTTAAAACTTTTTCAGACCAGGACTCCTTAGTGGATAGAGAAACGGAGCAGAGACCCGAATTACATATTTTATAAAACAAAAAACAAAAGTTGCCTTTTTAGGCCTGGTACTATAATAACATGTATGAAGTAAAAAAATTGTTAAATAAATTGTTAAATAAATAAAAAATGTTTTTATTCTAAAGATGTAAAAGGTCTGTGTGCTATCTATAGGGTAATTTATAGTATTTCATTAGATTTAATTAAAAACTTAAGTTTAAGATAAGTCCTAAGATGGCTAAGTAACCATGTGTGTATGATTGTGTGTGTGAATTGTGTTACTTTGTTGCCCACTTCAAAAACAGAGGATTATGGGTGAAAGGATTTAACTTCATGATGGTTTGACCCTGAGGGAGAGATAAAGGAGGAGAGAAAAACTAAGAGAGTGAAATAGAGAGACTATGGATACTATTCAGTTTGAGAAACTTGTGGAATGTGTGCGGACCCTAATCACAGGTTCAGAGGGGAAGTTTTGTGAATGTCAGAGGAGAGTATATAAAGAAAACAGAATCATGATAAACAAAACTCTTAAACCAGGGCTGAGATTAGGAGCGTGTAATTTTCACCCTCTGAATGCTGGTGTGCCTTCAGCCTAAATTAGCACATATAACTGTCAGCTGGGTGAGCTATGACACCCTCAGTCCCAAAACTTTAAGCCATTTGCTGTGGTTCTAGCCTACCGGCCAATCAGATTTGAGTATTATGTTCGGAGCCGAGTAGGTGACAGTGCAATGTCGCCGTGGTGATAATCACCCTCTTAGTTCTGGAATTTGTTTTATGTCATGTTGCCGTGTCGACCGCAGTCATGGTGATTAGCTACGAGTCACCTCAAGAAACACTGACCCAGAATCCATCACTGGCACAGGGACATCAGTCCATCTCATACACACACACTGCCATCCTGACCTTGCACATTTACTGTCCATAGACGGGACAGTCATTCTGATGGTTTTTATCAAACACACAAGGTTTATGGGTGTGTCTTTGAGTTTGGGCACTTTTGTCCTAGGGATTGCTTTTAATTATTTATCTTCTCTTTTTTTTCCTAAACAATATTATAATTTTCATTTATATTGCTGTCATTTCCATCACAAAATTTCATGTAACGCAATACATTATTTGAGATGTGATGCAAATGACACTGGCATTTTCATTATATTTAGAAAGAAGGAAAGAATTCAAGTGATGCATAAGTTGCATAATAAATGTTGAGTGGACAAATTAAATAAACTAGTGAAAATGCGAAGAGTGTATTTTAAGAGATTTTATTTTTTTATGAAGTCCAATGAAATGATGTCACTTTCTGCATTACATAAGAGAAAAGTGCTCACAGAAAGAACTAGTCCCTTAACAAGCAGTGAATGTGTAAGTGTGATGAATCAGCTGTTTTTGACGTCACCTGGTCCTGCTGGCTTAATGCTCATTTGTTTAAGTCGTGGGATGTTGCGGTGGGGGACAAGAGTTTGCAACTTTCTGAACTTCAGAGTGTGTCTGTGTCCTCTATTCAACATTTATTAGAGATACACCCTTCATTTATTGGCAAACGTATTGAAATGACATCTTCTGTTATTTATAGGGGTACTTTCTGATTAAACCACAGTAAAAGCACACCACTCTATGGCCTCTTTTACACAGCTGATCCTACAAACTCTACACCAGGAACAACACAATAACAGTACGTTGAATGTGTCCACACACACCTATTCTAACACACGCATCTGTGGTCTCTGAGTACAGTATCAGAGTACCTCTTGAACTCAAGGGGTTTAAAGTGTTTAATAGACTTTAAAGATTATACAGCAACACACACGTCAAATAACCAGTGTTACCATGGTAATCAGAAAACCACACTGGGGTTAAGGAGCACTATTATCTGGGACACAGAGAGAGACAGAGAACAGCAAAAGAGAGAATAGATCTTTTTTTGCCATTTAAGTCCTTAACCCTTCAGAAGTGTTTGCACAGAGCCCCGCGACCATGGATCCTTGCCTTGTGTGTGTGTGTGTTTGTGTGTGTGTGTTTGGCATTGGTATTATGGTATCATACAAAAAATTTCAACTATCCTTTGAATAGTGAAGCATTATATAATTTGTAAAATATTGATCCTAAATAGATTTGCTTACATCTTCACAAGGGGGGTGGGGGGGGGGCTGTGTGCAACGGCATTTCTAAGTGGTTACTAGAGTGTTGTGGAAGGTTTTTATAGAATTGCAAGCAAGTTTCTTTTGGATGGTTTTCTTTTAGATGGTTTCTTGAGTGTTTTGTGAGTCTGCCAGGGTGTTGCTACTGTATGCAGTTACTAAAGTGTTTGGAGCGTTATGAATTAGCCAAGGTTCTCTCCGTAGGGCTCTCATGTACAGTACATTTTTAACCTCCTTCTCTCCTGTCTTGCTTTACTCTTTTTTTGTCTAAAGTTCATTCTATCTATCATTCTGACAGAGAGCCTGTGTGAGAAAGCCTTTTACTTGTGTGTATTATTCTAAATGGACTGAGGGCTTGTGGCTGACCTGGGAGATCACACACACACACACACACACACACATGCTGAAACTTGCTGTTTCAGTTCTGTTAGGGCTAAGAGCGACCAAATTAGTTCTTAGTGTCTGGCTTTGTTGTGTGTATACAAAGTTTTATCTCGGTGAGTGTAGTAGTTGATCTAAAACCAGAGAGTTTGGAGTAGTTGTATGTTCACATATATGTGCCTGAGAGAGAGCGAGCGAGCGAGAGAGAGAGAGAGCGAGCCACAGAGGGGAGAGTAACTCATGTTATTGTGCCAGCGTGCCCTTGTTGGACCTATAAAGCCTGAAACAGAAGAAAAGTCAGCAAGTTGGGTGTTTCTTCTCAGTACAAAGACTGACCGAAGAATGAAAGTTCTCTTCTCTCTATTTTTCTTCTGTCTGTCCTAAAGAAGAACATCTTTTGGTTATCTGCAGTTTCTTAAAGGGATAATTCACCCAAACACAAAACATCATTGTGTACTCGCACTGTCTTTTCAAACCACATGGCATTCTTTCTTTCTCAAAACCCAAAAGCTGAAATTTTGAGTAATGTGCTGGACACTTTTTACAAGCAATTACTCTGCAATACTGGAGCTTTAAGCTTTCTAACTAAGTATCATGAAAGTAGTTCATCCAGCTTGTGCTCTATATTCCAAGTGCTCTGAGACCATACAATAATTTAATGAGAGAACAGACTAGAATTCATTAAAAGTCACTGAAAGTCATTCATTCACAAAATCATCTGAACGAATCAGCCATGTAGACTAGTTTTGTAGACAGAGTCATCTGATTCAGTGAAGAGATCTGATCCAAAAGAACAATAAACAAATCCGGGATCTATACTTTTCTCGTGAACTCTCATGAGGTTGTACAGATTTTGAACAGCATGAGGGTGAAATATTGATGGCAGAAATTATGTTTTGTGTGAACTATCCCTTTATTTCCCCCTGCATGTGAGCAAAGGCTTTTCCTCATGTGTTTCAATCTTTCTTTTCTCTTTCGCTCGCTTACTGGAGGTTCTGACAGTTGGTCTCAGTCCAGACGAGCCGCTCAAGCAGAACAATCGACTCCTTTCTCCCTTTTCTCTTTCACTCTGTCTCAATCGTTCTCTCTCTCTTCAGGATCTCGCTCAGACTTGAGCGTCATGAACTGAGAGGTTTATGACACAGTTACCTCCCTTTCTTTTCTTTCTTTCTTTCTTTCACTCTCTCTTGTTTTGTCTGGTGTTGTCATTGTGGTCTTAAGGTTAATTATAGTTAGTTTTTTTTGGATTTAGCAGTATTTAGTCTGGTTTTAAGGTCTGGTTCCTGTGGAAGAGTCTTCATCTGTGTGTGTTTGTGTGTGTGTGTGAGCGTGTCCTGCTCCAGCCTTGGCTGTAATGATGATGTATGATTTGCTGCATTGGCACAGTCTCATTGTTTAAAGAGATCTGAAGGGCGCTGGGATGCACTTTTCTGCTTTATTCTTGTATACAGTAAATCTCTCAGGATGGGGTGTGAAACTTGCTGGATGAAGTTGAATGTGTGTGTTACTCTCTCACACATACAGTCTTGCAGTAGCTCATATTAACTGTGTTTATGGTAAATTAGCACAGCTAATCAGTGTGGCAGCGCTACAGACAGGGGGACTGTGTGTATGTGTGTGTGTGTGTTTTACTATGAGACTTCTGCTGTATGCCTGTGTGAATAGTTCTATTATTCACAGCATTAGAAACAGAATGAGAGGAAGTAAGAACAAAGAACTTTTATATTTGGATTAGGAAGCTGTTTAAATGAAATACAAAAATCAACACACTGGAGGATAGTCTAGTTTTTACACCGAGCTTAATTATATTTTTTTTGTCTAACTTTAAATTAAGCCTAACACCCACATTGGTGGGGGGGGGGGGGGTTGGGGCTGGGGGTAATTAAACACAATCTCTCTTGTTCTAAAATATACAACATTTTTCTGAGGACATTATGGCCAAGTGAACTCACACACTTGTGCAGTTGTAATTATAAGCATGTGCATATATATATATATATATATATATATATATATATATATATATATATATATATATATATATATATATATATATATATATATATATATATATATATATATATATATACATTTCATTTATATATAGCATATAGTCTATACTATACAAAAATATATATACAATTTAATTAATTTTTTTGTATTTCCCTGAAAAAGCTATTTCACATAATAGTTTTACATACAAACAAAAGAATGATGTTGTTGGTCTGAAATGAGAGCAGGAATTGCAGGAAGAGTTCTGAGTGAGTGGGTCTTGGCTTTCAGTTTGGGCATGCAGTGAACCTGGACCAGAACCATAAAAAGACCAAATGAGAGGCTCAACATGAGCGATTGCTTTGACATCCAGTTCTGTGTGAGCGAGCGTATATATGTACTGTATGTGTGTGTGTAATATGAGATCAGATTTCTCCCTTCTTATCTTAGACAGGACAGTAGCTTTAGACCATCTGCTACTGAAATAAAAGCATGTGAGTGTGCGCGCCTGCATATCTGAAATATCATGGCTATTATCGGACTGGTGTGTTGTAGGAGTGGGTGAGCAAGGGGTCAGCAAGGACTGAATAGTGGCTATGAAAAAGAGATGAAAATCTAACACTTTTTTTTTTGTTCTGGTGTCCAGCTTTCACTGTAGAGTGGAAACTCCACATCCACAGCATCACTGTATCATCGAGCAGGAGAACTGACAGCCATCACGGCAACAGCTACCGCGAAAACCAGCATCCCATTCGACCATCTGTGTGGCAGCTGTCTGCAGTTTAAAACTGACGAGAGGTTCTGGTGTTCCTCAGAAGATGATGACCATGATGATGATGATGTGCAGCTCGCTGGTCCTGCTCGGGTTTATTGGTGTCAGTTCTTCATCCAGTGGAAGTTCACCTTCTTCTCCCCGGATGAAGCTTTCTTATAAAGGTGATGGCTTGTATCACATGTACGTACTTGTATCTGCATACATGTGTTAAGGTTTCTGTGTTTAACTCTTTGTGTTTTCATGTTTTTTTTTTCCAGACCTCCAGCAGTTTAACGGTATTAAGCGCTTTGACTTGGAGCGTTCGTGTTGTTTTAGAGCTCTCCTATTGGACGAGGAGAGGGGGCGACTATTTGTTGGAGCTCGTAACTTTCTGTTATCTCTCAGTCTCGACAACATCAGTAAACAGGAAAAGAAGGTACAGCATACTCATTACTCCTTACTCCATCCAAAATGTAAGTGTGAATGGAAACAGTCTTCCCTTCTGTACTGTGTGTCTCTTGTCAATGTCAGCTAATTAAGTTTTAAACAAAGGTGTAACCCTGTCAATCATAACTCACTGATATACAGCATAAGCATCTGGGGACCGTTTCACAAAAATATTCCTCGGAAGAAAAATTAAGTTTGTAAGAATTGTATTAAATGCAATTCTTGAAAAATTCTTCAGATATTCACAAATATTTGAAGAATAAATTGACTTTGATTGTATTCTACACTGAGAATGAGGTATTACTCATTACAAACACCCTACAATCTAATTATGTATATAATAACATATATTCATCATCATAACAATAATTGTTTTATTTCAATTCCTTATTTATTTTTTATTTTTTTTGCTTTTCTGGAATGCGAAATATTCTTAGCTTTATTCTTAAATTGGAATAAGAAGAAAATATGAGTAATTTTCTTCTTAATGTTTGCTTATTTAACTCCTATGCATACATTTACTTTACTGAAGTAGTCTAGTGTTTATACCTGGAATTAACAAATGAAATGATTACAATGAAGTGACTAGATTTTTTTATAACCCATTTTTGTGCCTCTCACATGTGATTAGATTGTGTGTGCATTTATGCTTGAGATCCAGTCAGGAAGCTTTAGCATTTATTTTGTGTAAAATTAATTAGCCTTAAAAGTCATGCCACATTATTTACAGTGCTCCAAGTCAACATGTGAATGACAGAATGATGGATTTTTATTTCTTTAGGAAGGAAAAAGAATGACAGATTAGTGAGAGTTGTCGGTCACTGTGTACTGGCTTTAGGCTCATGCAAGCAAGCACAGGTGTTAAGGGAAATATGTCCAGATGTGTGTGCATTTGTGTATCGCCCCTGGACATGTTTTAACCGTGTCTATGATGGGGTTCAGCGAGAATGTCCCTCAAGCTACTGAACATGTCTATCCCTGCAAAGGTCTTAACCTTTAGCCAAAACTCTTCCTCTCTTCTGGACTCTTTCTCCCTCTCTCAGATCTACTGGCCAGCACCTGTTGATTGGAGAGAAGAATGCAACTGGGCAGGGAAAGACATCAATGTAAGTGTCTGCAATAATCAGATCTTGTGGTCACCAACACACCCGGTCTACACATCTATCACTACCATCTCTCCTATGATCTGCTTACACACAAACACACACTTAAGCTATTAGCACCGCTACCACAAACATCTCTGCCAAACGGCTCCAACATGAACAGACATAAATCAGCGTAGAGCCAAGGTTTTCAATCAGGGGTCTGTGGGGTCTATGAAAATACTAAAAAAAAAAAAAAAAAAAAGATTTGCAAAACTTATAGAATGTTTTTTTTTTTTTTCAAAGTTTCATAATATTGTTGGACATTTGCTTATCTGATAAGAATTATATATTGTAATAATAGTTTTAGTTAGTTTTCTGATGAACGTTGTAATAAGGTGTTACTGATTAAAATTTGATGTTTTTATATTTAGTGAGGGTCCATAGGTTTGTTAAGAGTCTAGGTCTATAAAGGTTAAAAACTCCTGACTGAGTGATTTAGAATAGAACAGATGTATAATTAAGAATTACAGAAATATAAAATTAGAATTAAAAATATATTTAAGAATATTTTGATTCAACAAAGATGCTTTAAATTGATCAACTTGTTTGTGAAAAGGTCATAATTCATGTTTTTAGTGTGTGTGTGTGTGTGTGTTATCTGGGGTGTTAAGCGGATATGTGTGGGATGTTTTTGGACACGGTGTCTGTCTGAATGTCTCTTTATTGTGAAGGCTGTGTAAAGTTGTGTAACTTCAAAATGTGTGTGTGTTGGGCTTCCTTCTGCTGTGGGTAACTGACTGATGTCAGCTGACAATGAGAACTGACACAAACACAGACTTTGTTGAGTGCGCTGACCTGTGAGTTGACCCTCATTACATGTAGGTGTGTACAGGACGACAGGGACAGAACCAGACCTCCATGAATAAAGACTTAAGATTTTCCCTGGGATTCTCCCGCTGACCTTTCACTTTCTCAAGCTTCTCTCCTTTGTTCTGTCTCTCGGTCTAAACTCCTGACTTCTCACTCAGTATTGCTTTCAGTTTACTCACTTCTCTGTATCTCTGTCTTTCAGTGTCTTTATGTCCTACTTCTTTCTCAGTACTGTTTCAGTCTCTGGCACACAACCACAGCTCATAGTGCCCACATCTGTTAAGCTCCGAAATGAAAAAATACCAAGCTGTAGATGCTGATGTTCTCTGACTACATGTGGTCAATCACACAGGTGTCCAATGATCAATTTTATCACACTCTTGATAAAAGGTCAAAGTTGAACGTTCACCACAAATTCACACACACATACTGTTTATGGCTTATTCCTACTGAGAGACACTGTTCATTTTAAAGCTCTGTCTCTTTCTTTCCCTCGCATTCTTTCTTTTTTCTTTGTCTCGTGGGCTCACTTCAAAGAGCCCATCAGCACACACACACACACGCTCACACACACACACACACACACACACACACACACACACTCACACACACACACACACATACACACACACATACACACACACCTAACACATCCTTCCCTTACTGAGGGCTGTAAAGCTCTTAAAACAGAAGCCCTAGTGTGTGTGTACACAAGAGGTATAGAGAACGGGAAAGACCCTTTTCTGTATAAATACAGTTTGTCAGCAACTTAATTGGTGTTCGATGATTCTATCCTGCCACCCCCACCGTACAACACACACACACTCTTCAGAGGGTGTGTTAAGCTCAAAGAGAGACCTTTGTTCTCCCCAAGCCGTGTATGTGTGTGTCTGTGTGAGTTTGTGTGCGGGGTTTAAGCAGGGCAGGAGGGCACATGTCAATCACATCTTTCTGTAAAGGTAATGGAGAGGTTACACAAAACACAAACAACACACACATATTTTAATCTTGCATGATTATGCTGCCTGCTTAGATGCCTTGTTTTTGCCATATTCCATAAATGCATTACAACGATGAGTAAATTCTGCTGTCTATTCTCGTTTCATCTCATCTTGTCTCTTCACTAGCTCTCTCGTCTGATCTCTTCTTTGTTGCTGTCTTTCATATTCAAATTCAACTGAGCTCTATGGTTATCTCTGTATTTGAATTCCCTTCTCTGGTTATGTCCTTGTCTCATCTCGTCTTTTCTTTTCACATCTCATGTCCCTCCTTTTCGTCTAATTTCGGCCCTTTTCTCCTGTTCCACATTCCTCTCTTTTGCTCTCTGTGCTCCGTCCCTGCATCTTCTCCCACTACCCTGAAATCTGGATGTTCCCGCTCCCTCATGTTGTCGTAGTGATTCCAGGCACGGGAATTCCGTGGAAATTGGGCATGCTCCAGCGAGCACATTCACAAAGGAAATGAGAAACAGAGAGATTATTTGTGTCCATGAGTGTCAGTTGAACAGTCAACGTGTCTTTGTTTTTATGTGTGCAAGTGATTACAGAGAGTTCTGGAATTAAAGCGAGCTCATGTCAGGCTGTTGTCAAGGATATGTAACAAATGAAGTTTCGTTTCTGATCCGCCCCATACGTGGTCTCTTAAGAGAAAGATATGTGTGTGTGTGTGTTTGTGTCTGTCTTTGACTCTGAGCTACTAATATTCAGTGTAGATGTTGACAGTTTCCCTGTCTGACAGATGAACTAGTGAAAGTATGTAAAATATGTCCTTCATCAAATTGATTTGTGCGTGTATGTTTTGCAGACGGACTGCGTAAACTATGTGAAAGTGCTACACCACTACAATCGGACACACTTGTACGCCTGTGGGACAGGGGCTTTCCACCCCTCCTGTGCTTATGTGGAGGTGGGACAGAAGATAGAGGTAAGTGTGTGAGCATCTGGATGCATGTGTGTGTGTGGAACACATCCTCAGTTTCACTTACAGTTGGCCAGATGCACTGCTTCGTTTTCCTCTATCTCTATAGGATCATGTGTTTAAAATCGACCCCTCTATGGTAGAAGATGGAAAAGGAAAGAGTCCATACGACCCACGCCACACATCGGCATCTGTTCTAATTGGTTAGCTGCCACTGTTCAACTCTCTGTCTTACATTTAGATGCTGTTACGTCATGTCTAAACAGTAGCCATTTCTACATCATCATATAGGTGATGAACTTTATGCCGGTGTGGCCACTGATTTAATGGGACGGGACTTTACTATCTTTCGAAGCATGGGACAAAGGCCCTCCATACGAACAGAACCGCATGATTCTCGCTGGCTCAATGGTGCGTATATGCAGGAGAGGTTATCTTAGACAAATTATTTATGTATTTATTGTGCATAAAGTCAAAAATCAGGGTGATACAAAATGAAAATTCTTGAAAAGAAAACATTTGATTTTATATCTTAATCTTCCATTATAATTTACTATATATTTTTTTTGTATAATAACAATGAAGCCTATGATAATGCTGTTTTTCAGAGCCCAAGTTTATAGCAGCAGTTGGTGTTCCAGAGAGTGAGAATCCTGATGATGATAAAGTCTTCTTCTTCTTCAGAGAAACGGCTGTAGAAGCTCAAGGATTTGGGAAGGTTACATATTCCCGGATTGGTCAGCTGTGCAGGGTTAGGAGCAGGATTTATCAGTGCTGTTTTATATGTTTTTATTCCTAATGGCCATTGGCTGCAATTGATTATTTTGACTTAAATTAATGTTTGTTTTTTTTTTTTTTTACAGAACGATATGGGAGGACAGCGCAGCCTAGTTAATAAGTGGACGACATTTCTAAAGGCTCGTCTGGTGTGTTCTGTACCAGGCAATGATGGCAGTGAAACACATTTTGATGAACTTAGTAAGAACTCTCTCTCTCACACACAGACTCTACTCTTAAATTATGCTGTTATAATTGACAATTGCATTTCATTGCCGTCTGACCTTTGTCTGGACCTTTAGGGGATGTGTTCCTGCTGCAGACCCGTGACCGAAAGAACCCGCTGATCTACACCGTCTTTACCACCTCAAGGTCAGAGTTCTTCAAAGGGTGTGGTTTAAAGGCTTAGCTCGCCCCAAAAGGTTCAGTTCTGTCATCGTTTACCAATCCTCATGTCATTCCAAACCTGTAGAACTATATTTATTTTGTAGAACACAAAATTAAATATTTGGCTGAATATATTCTTTTTTTCTCCAAAGTCATTGGGGTCCAGTATTATTTTGGACCCTAGTGACTTTCAAATGAACAAAAGCAATTCTTCAAAATAGCTCTTTTTTTGTTCCACATAAGAAAGTAAGTCATATGAAAAGGCATAATTTTCACTTCAATTAAAACAGTTCCCAGGTAAATTGGGGATTTAAATAATAAGAAAAGAAAGCCCAACATACTTGAACTCAGCATTTGTGTCACGATTTTATCTCCCTTTAGTGTAATGTGTGTGTGTTTGTGTCTTACAGTAGCGTATTTCAAGGTTCTGCGGTGTGTCTCTACACCATGAATGACATTCGCCGGGCATTTTTAGGACCTTTTGCCCATAAAGAGGGATCAAATTATCAATGGGTTCCATTCCAGGGTAAAGTGCCGTACCCTCGGCCAGGCATGGTGAGAACAGTGTGCTCGTATCTCACATTTAAACTATAGTTCAAAGGTTTTTTTTTTTCTTAATGAATGGTACTTTAAATTAATAGAAGCATCAATGCCATTTCAAAACAAATTTTTTGGAATATACATTTGTTTTTGTGAATGTTAGAAAAGCATGAGTAGATGAAGATTAGTCATTAACTGTTCATAGGTTTGGACTTGCTGACATATGTAGACGGATTGTGTCTCCGGATTCTACACATATCTCTTTCTCTCTTCCTCAGTGTCCCAGTAAAACCTTTGGGAGTTTTGAGTCCACTAAAGGTTTCCCTGATAATGTAATCCAGTTTGCAAGGCACCATCCATTAATGTTTAATCCAGTCACTCCACTGGGAGGCCGGCCGCTGTTCCTGCGCACTGGAATCCCATACACCTTCACTCAGATTACTGTAGACCGGGTCAACGCAGCTGATGGACACTACGATGTAATGTTCATCGGCACAGGTAGAATATTGAGTATTGGCGAATACTCTCTAGACTAAACTATCTTTGCTGGTTGTGGCTTTGGTTAAAGTCTCTCTCCGTCTCTCTGCAGATATCGGCTCTGTGCTGAAGGTGATCTCTGTGCCCAAGGGAAGCTGGAGTAACACAGAGCTTCTGCTAGAGGAGCTTCAGCTCTTTAAGGTGAGATGATTTGTGTGTGGGTAAAATTGCAAACAGTTTTAAGTAAGTCTGTAGCAATTATGCTTCACTTTACATTTAAAGAAAATAGCCTAAAATAAAACGTCTGTAAAACCAGCTCTTGTGTGCTTGTTGCAGGATTCTTCATCTATAATCAGCATGCAGATTTCCTCTAAACGGGTGAGAATCTGTCTTTCTTTTAAAAAATATATACAGATCAGCTATTTTAAAACAGTATTACAGAAACACATGAAAGCAGCGCATTAGTGAATCACGTGATTATTTTCTCTCTCTACAGCAACAGCTGTATGTTGGCTCGGACACAGGTGTTGTCCAGGTGCCTCTGCACCGCTGCAGTGTGTACGGTAAAGCTTGTGCCGAGTGCTGTCTGGCTCGAGATCCATACTGTGCCTGGGATGGACACACTTGCACACGCTACCTGCCAAACACAAAACGGTACAGCTTCAGTCATGCTTGCCATACAAGGCTTTATTCGTACACATGTATAGTGGAGTTTAAAATGTTGTGACCACATAGAAAACCTGGGTATTTTTAGTACTGGTCTCTGACTGTTGTACCCAGCTGCATTTCACAGTCAAACCTGAAGAAGTATGTTATGCTAAGACTTTTTAACATGTTTGTGTATGTGTATTCATGTGTGTAGGAGGTTCCGGCGTCAGGATGTGAGGAATGGGGATCCTAATGCACTCTGCTCAGGAGGTAATGCTGCAGTACCTCTGTCAGCCTCTAAGAGGAGCCATTTCTCTGTTCTCACTACTGTGCAGTAATTCAGTCACAATGTGAATTTAAGCAGTGATTCTTAACTGGTGGGTCACACATCAGCACATGAGATTCAGAGAAATAAAAAAAATCCACTACAATTCAAAACAATTGGAAAAGACGTTAAATTGATCAAAAGTGACAAAAATATTTTTAAATTGAAATTCTGTTTCAAATAAATGCTGTTATTTTTAAGTTTCCTTGTACAAGAGAATTCTGGCAAAAAGCTAAATGCAAAAGCCAACATAGGGTCATCCGACATCATTTAATCCCCAAAAAAAGGTAAAAGAAAATACAACCCAGACTTTTTTAAAGTCAGCTTCAATTGCAAAAACAAATACAAGGTTGATCACAGTGTCCATATAATATTGGGATGTATAAATTAACTGTAAAATAACATAAAAATAATAACTGTCTTATTGCTATTGACAAGACTTTTAATATCAGTGCATATACACATTATATGAGGAACCAGATTGTCTAATGCCTTATCTAAATGTCTTCTACATTGGGATGTTTTGCAGACCATCAGAAGCAGCGTGTTCTGGAGAAGAGGCTGTATGCTGTGGATGGAAGCAGCTCCTTCCTGGAATGCATCCCGAAATCATTACAGGCCCAGATTACATGGACCTATCAGAGGCATCCGGAAACCTCCCGGGAGGAGGTGAGAGAGAGGAGAGAGCAGGCTGGGGCAGATACTGTATGTGGGGTTATTATGAGAAAGACAGATACAGACAGCATTGATAAGAGATGATAAATGTGTGTATTTGTTTGATTTAATAACTTTCACTCTCTCTCTCCTATCAGTGCGGTTATATCTGATACTTGATGCATGTAGTGTGTGTGTATGTGTAATTACAGGTTCGTTTAGATGAGCGGGTTTTGCTGACTGAGCGCGGCCTGTTGCTAAGGCGAGCCGTGCGTAGAGACAGCGGTGTGTATCAGTGTCACGCAATGGAACACGGTTTCACCCAGACCATCCTCGCGATCACATTGGAGATTTTGCCTTTGGCTGGCCCCGCCCCTTCAGCTCCTATCCCTCACAGCCCCGCCCACACCCACGCCAATCACGGGCAGTCTACCAAACAAAAGCTGTGGTACAGGGACTTCATGCAGTTGGTGGATCACCCAAACTTAAACACGGTCGACCAGATCTGCGAGCAAGTTTGGACACGCAAGCACAGCCTATCAGGGAAGAGCTCTCCAGATACAGCCAATAAGGCACCGGTTCATGACCCGCTGCACTCTAAAAAGTGGAAGCACCTGAAGGAAGTGAGGAAAGGGCGAAATCGCAGAACACATGATGGGAGACCTGCCCTCAGATCGCCGCGGAGCACGGGAGAGTAACAAGGGATGAGAGACGGACTTGACGGAGCAAAAACCACTGGAAGTGGACAGATTCTCATACAGCATCTCTTTCATTGACTGTTTATCACCTGTTCCTCTTGTTACCCCTGTGATGACACTCCACTGCCTGTCTCTATTTACTCGATTGCCCTCATCTCAAGTCTGAAAACTCACTCTAGTGCCCCCACGACCCCAATCCCACTGCCGCCAGCATCTATTACTCCTGATTTTATTCAGAAAACCACGCTCCATCCAGTTCCTCTAAATACTAACACAAAGTCAAGGTCCTAAAATCCCAAATATCCCTTTGAATTGCAATTGGGAAATTGAGGACCCAAAGACGTGCATGAACTATGTAAACACAGGCTCTTGTGGACACACATTGAGTAAATGCATGCATCCTCTTGTTTTCATCTGGTTGTTGTTCTGTATATTAGATTCTTCTGTCACTTTGGCCCTGAAACAGAGACCTCACAGACCCTTGACTCACCAGCAGATGAACACCATCACTCTTCTGTCACTGCTTGAAGACTTAAAACACAAGATTTCAAGCAAACAAAACGAGAAGAAACTTTTGCAGATTTGTGATCTGGTAAGGTTGTAGCTACTGTAAGAGTGTTTAAGTAAATGTTTTTTTCATGTAACGGTAATTATATACCTTGCAAGCCTAAAGAAGTCACTGAGCTTTACATTTCTTGCGGTTCTGTAAAGTAACAAAGGTGAACTATTTTGATTTACTAAGTTATGTTTCAGGTGTTCTGATTGTGTGTTGAATGAGACTGAGTTGGACACAACATTAATGTACAGGGGCATTATGGGTAGAATGGTCCGAGACCAGGTGAGGAAATATACAGAGAAACTATTTTAGATTAGACACTTTTAGGTAACTTATTTAAAACAAAAATCTGAAAAGTTATGCATATGTGTCATATACAGCTCTACCATATACAGTATGTTAACCGTTGATAAAAATAAGCCTTCTGTAAACATCATATACTGGAAGAGCACAGCTAATGTATTATGTTTGTGTTCTGTGTCGGTCTGAGGGCCCTCATCTGGTGTCTGTGGGTATTTATGGTTTCTGCTGTGATGGCGTTGAGATTGGCATTGTAAAATAATCAGTTCTGATTCATTTTTTAATGGATGTGAAAATGTTTTGAGCGGAACTGGCGGACTATCATGTGGTAGTATTTATATCCATTTTCTAAGTTGTAGCCTACTTAATGGTTATTTTTTGCATGACTTAAAACGTCTCGATGAGCGTTTTTTTTTACACAGTGGGAAGACCATGTTTTAAAACTACAAGATTATTGAGATTATCTGTTGTTTTCAACATATATTTATGGCCTGATAAGCTAATGTGTTGTGGTGGTTTGAGATAAAACTGACCTACATGTGTAATGTCCATTTTGATAGAGGAGAATATGAGAACATCCTTGTGTGTATATTTTGAAATAATTCCCTTTCTTTTGAATACATATTTAAAGACCTAACCTTACATAATTCTAAATTAACTATTTGAGTCATTTAAAAGACTATTCAAACAGCATTTCAAACTCATCTGATTTTCTTACTAGTATTTGTGACGCTTCTCATCTTTTGAGAGAGAGTGTAAGAAAAGAGCGTGGGTGTGTGTGTCTCAATGTAAGAGAGGCTCTCTATGTGTTGTGTTATTAAATATTCAGATTTCTGTACATTGGGGGAAAGTGTGTTGCATTTTGTGGACGTCAACAAAAGGCCAAAGTTGACACGAACACTGTATTATTCTCTGTGGACTGTTGCATCAGACTGTAAATGATTAACACAATAAAACATACAGTTACTTAGAATAACTCCTCAGTTTTATTTTTGATAGATAAAAAAAAAAAAAATTATTATGCAGTAACGCGATCTCACCACTCGAGAGCGCTGTTGTGCATGCTGTGTTTATACAAATAATCGTACCCTATTAAATATTCTGTTAAAAGCGTACAGATTTCATAAGGTACGATTATTTGTAAAAAAATAAATAAAATAAAAATATAATTTAAAAAATAATTTATTTAAAAAAAGTACAAAAAATATAATAAACGAGTGAAGAAAATATATTGAGCATCACATTATTAGCCAAAAAAATAAAACAACGACCAATAATTCTGAAATTCTTTGTTTATTTATATGTTATTTGTATTATATTTTTAGTTGTATTATTGAATATGCTTATAAAGACAATATAAAACATGACCACCTGCTACACATTTTCCATTCTGTCTGCTAATTGGTAATGTCTCTTTCTGTGACAGCTGTAATGATTGATGATGCCAATTACTGTTAATTAACTCTTTATTGGACTTTTTAACCCCTCTGACTCTCATTAGAAGTGGTGACTTAAGAATACAGACTGACAGATCTTCTCACTGACTCACCTATAGATTCTTGCCCTTGTATTCATTCTGTTTCATTTCTGCCTTTCTTTCGCTATCTCTCTCTCTCTCTCACTCTGACCTCAGACCAGACAGAGCAGGAGAGTTCAGAGAGGAGGCTGACAAAACAAACCCAAACCATGATGAGATGAGCAGAGAGAGATGAGTTTGTAGCTACATAGAAAAACACACCTCCCCGAACAATGAAAATGAGTTAAGAATTAATTGGGCTTCAGAAAATATTATATTTGTGGATTATTACAAGGGTTGTGGGAAAAGAAAGAATGTGTGTATGTGTGTTTACAGCTGAACTAAACTGTTTGTAATGAGGCCCCTTGACAGTGGTTGAGTGAACATGGTCTCTCCATTCTTACTTTGGCAGTCTGCATTATTCTGTATATGACTGAATGTTTATTTTTAGTCAGCTGTGCTGCTCAGTATAGTGTTATACAGGCCTGGACACACTGGTATGTCTGACTGGACCTTAATGGTGTTTGTCCATGTTTCTAAACAGGAATTGGGTGATTGGTGTGCGTCAGTGGTGATCAGTGATCCTGCAGCTGCTGTGATTTACTGTTTACAGCAGTCTTCACTTTCTCAAGTTCAGTGCACTTCAGATAGACGTGAGGCTGTGATGGCAGACTTCAGATGAGATGACTCTCTAAATGTAAAGGTTTTCATGCTGTTCAATGGAAAAATCCTAAATGAATTCACTTTATGAAAATTCAGGACTGAGTTTTCTGTGGTGCTCTAAGCAGAACTTGCTACAATGTTGGAGTTCCCAGTATGTACTAAGCTAAGGAAATGTAAGGTGTTATTTATGGCTTGGTTATTTAAGCTTGCTTCTATGATGCATATATGATGTTATATGATGCAACCATATCCACCTGCTAACTACATCACATATACACATTAGAGCCTCATTTAGCTGGTGTTTCGGTTTGGATTTTTATAGCTCTTTTACTGTGCTCTGTTCTCCAGCAGGAATATACAGTATTGTTCAAAATAATAGCAGTACAATGTGACTAACCAGAATAATCAAGGTTTTTCGTATATTTTTTTATTGTTACGTGGCAAACAAGTTACCAGTAGGTTCAGTAGATTCTCAGAAAACAAATGAGACCCAGCATTCATGATATGCACGCTCTTAAGGCTGTGCAATTGGGCAATTAGTTGAATTAGTTGAAAGGGGTGTGTTCAAAAAAATAGCAGTGTGGCATTCAATCACTGAGGTCATCAATTTTGTGAAGAAACAGGTGTGAATCAGGTGGCCCCTATTTAAGGATGAAGCCAACACTTGTTGAACATGCATTTGAAAGCTGAGGAAAATGGGTCGTTCAAGACATTGTTCAGAAGAACAGCGTACTTTGATTAAAAAGTTGATTAGAGAGGGGAAAACCTATAAAGAGGTGCAAAAAATGATAGGCTGTTCAGCTAAAATGATCTCCAATGCCTTAAAATGGAGAGCAAAACCAGAGAGACGTGGAAGAAAACGGAAGACAAC
This sequence comes from Carassius auratus, assembly GCF_003368295.1. Classification (NCBI taxonomy): domain Eukaryota; kingdom Metazoa; phylum Chordata; class Actinopteri; order Cypriniformes; family Cyprinidae; genus Carassius; species Carassius auratus. Next base: position 1,009,647 of record NW_020527982.1, on the reverse strand, counting down.
CATCAAAATGGATAGAAGAATAACCAGAATGGCAAAGGCTCAGCCAATGATCACCTCCAGGATGATCAAAGACAGTCTGGAGTTACCTGTAAGTACTGTGACAGTTAGAAGACGTCTGTGTGAAGCTAATCTATTTTCAAGAATCCCCCGCAAAGTCCCTCTGTTAAAAAAAAGGCATGTGCAGAAGAGGTTACAATTTGCCAAAGAACACATCAACTGGCCTAAAGAGAAATGGAGGAACATTTTGTGGACTGATGAGAGCAAAATTGTTCTTTTTGGGTCCAAGGGCCACAGGCAGTTTGTGAGACGACCCCCAAACTCTGAATTCAAGCCACAGTACACAGTGAAGACAGTGAAGCATGGAGGTGCAAGCATCATGATATGGGCATGTTTCTCCTACTATGGTGTTGGGCCTATTTATCGCATACCAGGGATCATGGATCAGTTTGCATATGTTAAAATACTTGAAGAGGTCATGTTGCCCTATGCTGAAGAGGACATGCCCTTGAAATGGTTGTTTCAACAAGACAATGACCCAAAACACACTAGTAAACGGGCAAAGTCTTGGTTCCAAACCAACAAAATTAATGTTATGGAGTGGCCAGCCCAATCTCCAGACCTTAATCCAATTGAGAACTTGTAGGGTGATATCAAAAATGCTGTTTCTGAAGCAAAACCAAGAAATGTGAATGAATTGTGGAATGTTGTTAAAGAATCATGGAGTGGAATAACAGCTGAGAGGTGCCACAAGTTGGTTGACTCCATGCCACACAGATGTCAAGCAGTTTTAAAAAACTGTGGTCATACAACTAAATATTAGTTTAGTGATTCACAGGATTGCTAAATCCCAGAAAAAAAAATGTTTGTACAAAATAGTTTTGAGTTTGTACAGTCAAAGGTAGACACTGCTATTTTTTTGAACACACCCCTTTCAACTAATTGCCCAATTGCACAGCCTTAAGAGTGTGCATATCATGAATGCTGGGTCTTGTTTGTTTTCTGACAATCTACTGAACCTACTGGTAACTTGTTTGCCACGTAGCAATAAAAAATATACGAAAAACCTTGATTATTCTGGTTAGTCACATTGTACTGCTATTATTTTGAACAATACTGTATATATATATATATCACAGCACAGGCGCGTGTTCTTAATGTTGTGCCTCGTTCTGACTAATGACACTAACGTATGACCTCACTTGAATAGAGTCATTTATAAATTTACCACTGACAAATACCTTTTCAGTTCAGCATGATAAACCAGCAAATGTTGGAAAACATAAAAGAAACATCTGTAACGCTGAACGTTCACACCCAACCCCTGGGTGCCTCTAAGAGGGGTCGCTATGAGCTGACCTAATCGCTTTCCAAGGACGCGATGTGAAAGACAAACCCATAAAACTCTCTGTAAAACGTTTTTATTTATGTATCACTGAACCAAACACAGGTCAGAGTTTTCTGCATGCAAGAATCCCTTATAAATAACATAAATATATCAGACACACTAGCTAAAACAATGCATTGTGTCTATTTTATTTACAGAGAAAATGAGCTAAAATCAAAACTGATTTAAAGACAGTGAAAAAGAGGAATTGTGTTGTTGATGTTTTTGGAGGTGCAGAACTCATTTCAGATTATTGTTTTAATATTGTATTAAAAAAAACTAATGACACAAGCAGTTCAAATCAGAGCAGTGCTGCTGTACATTCACTAAAAGCAGTTTCAGTGCAACTGGTCTATGCAGTCAGTCACGTAAGGGCACTGAACAGAAAATTATAAGTGAGCTTGTTTCTTTTTCTCGATTTGCTCCAGCGGTTTGCACATTTTTCCCTGAAGTTCTGAATAGACACTGGAGAAAGTTTGCAGCCAAACGGTTGCTCTCCAGGAAAGATTTGTAGAAACAACTAAGTTTTTTAGAGAAAGCGGTATATTTTTTTTCAGACCTTTCTAAATATAAATAAACAAATGGTTCAAGTGATGCAGGAGTTTTTAAAGAAACAAGTGAACTAGAGTAAGTGAACAGTGAGACAGGACACAGATGTTCATATCAAGGCCACTGCAGCAGCTGAACAGCGTTTCAAAGAATAAATAGTAAAACATCAACTGTCTAATTTTACATTGGAGTTTGCTATATATTTAAAACTTGGAAATGCTTTATAATAAGGTTCAGTTTGAGAGTGATGTACAGTCAGGCGGTCGTTGTGGCAAAATTAGTTTTTCACCAAAGAAATAAACAAGTGTACATGACACGGCAGTTATATTGCAGTAATATAAAGTTCTCTGAGGTCATTTTCACTAAGACTGAAAACTGACACGCAACATGGCACCATTAGCGTTTCTATGAAAAAAGAAAGCGAAAGTCTGTAGTGAAGTTCTTAGGCTAGTTTTAGTTGCAGTGTTGCCATGGACGACAGAATGCTGTGATTGACCAATCAGAGTCGTGCATTCCAACGAGCCACATAATAACATGAACACTGAACAATTTTTTACAGCATTTATTAGTTTAGGTTAATGTTAATTTATAAATATATTATTGTTCATTGCTAATTCACATTCATAATAAATTAATGTGATTTTATACAATGTGAAAAAAACAAGCATGTAATAAAACATTTATAAAAAAAATTAAAAACCAAGATTGATAAATGCTGTAAAATTCATTGTTATTTCATGTTAGCTAATGCATTAACTTATAACTCATACCTTACTATAAAGTGTTACCAAAACTTTACATCACAAAAACTGAAAAGAAAACGAACCCTGTACAAAGTTCTGAAGCTCATGATTGCAAAGTGGTTCAAGATGATTAAGAACAAAGTCAGTTCTGTTGAAGTCTCAACGGTCGTCACCCTATGATTCAGTTACTAGACAATAGTCTAATTAGTCCAAACGTTTATTTCTTTACAGCTTAATGTACCGGCAAGCTGAGTTTTGTTGAATGCTGCCATAGTTCTCACTTGAGGAAAAGTCTCTGAGTATTACACTCAGCTGTATCAGATCCAGATGTATCTTAAATGAATGTATGTTTCTTGGCACCTGTTATAGCAGGGGCAGCGCTCCAATCTACTAGTTCCATTTGTTCCAGTAAAAAGGTTTTGCAGCTGCTGTGTGAGATGTATAACATCGGCCATGGTCTACTGTGAGATGATGAGAGCCGGCTGCCGTGGTCACAGGAACTTTTGGAAAGGATGCTCAAGAATGCCCTAAATAACACAGAGAGATCTTGGATTGTTAGACACAAAGCCCATAATATTTTACATCACCACAAACAAAAACAAGTATGCTTATGTGTGTGTGTGTGTATGAGCGCATCTAAAAATCAAGTCCACTTTCTATTGGAAGTCCATATTGCTTCATGTGGCTCTGTATTTTACTCTTGCGAGTGAAGATCCCGTGGAGAGCGGATTCGGGATTCTCCTGTGCTCTTTTGGACTCGTGCTCTCCGCACAGAGTCCTGCGCTTGCCGATATTTGTCCATCATGTTTTTGTGTTTGCGTCTCAGCTTCTCATTACACCAAACACGTTCACAGTACTGCTCCACCTGCGGCAGGTTTGAAGGACCAATCAGCTGCAAGACGTCCTTGAACCACGCCCTGGCCGGGCCACGATTGGTAGAGGCTGTGTTGGCAGGGCACGGCGACCATACTTTATATTTGCTGTTACGTGACAGGAGGTCCGAAAGGGTGTCGGTGTGTAAGACGTCCAACCAGAAGCGTGCGAGGGTTCGTGTGAATCCGTGTTCCCGAGATCGACACACATAGATGCCTTCGTCCTGACGGAGCACACGGCGGAACAACAAACCATCGTCTGTCTTAGTGATGCGTTCCTCCAATACCACCTAAACAGAGGAAAAGAGAAATTAGTGGAACATGATTTAAAAAAATCGGTCACTTTCTCAAATAAAACAAACCTAAAATAATACATTTCATAATTAAACAAAATGGGATATTCCAATAAAGAGTGCTAACTTTACAACAACTGCTCCCAAGATTATTTTCAGTGTTCAGTGGACATGTTCCAAGTTTTCCAGCCAGAATGTATCCACATTTTAAACAGAACTGATATATTTTTAATAATTAAATCAACAAAACACCTCCTCCATGTAGTCATCTCTCTGGATGTGCCATGTGACCGTGGCCTGTGGCGATCGAGGGATGCACTCCAGGAAGGTGCTGTTGTTCTCAGTGCAGTAAACGACCCGTTCTTCAGTCAGCTCTAGGTCCTCCACTTCAGAGAGAAACACATGATGGTTCAAACTGACACTTGTACACAGTCACACAACACGGTTCACTGTAAGATCAGTCCAGGATTATAAGTGTGCACATACATATACATTCCCTTTTCATCACCAACATTCTAATCTTTGGCTTGCAATCACTCAAGCACTCATCACTCACACCTCTTTTGTTCTTTCCTCTCATTCTCTCTTTTCTGTGATGAGCGATAAAGAGTGATCTACCAGTTCACCTATCACACTATCAGATCCTGTATTTCACACCGAACAGAGTTTGTCCCACTGGAGTGAGACTGCCATTCAAACCCTATTAATCTTCCTAACAGACGAGCTCAAAGGTGTAATGAAGTTTCTAATGCTAACGATTAAACAATTTGACTTAAAATCTCTGAAGGAATTGCTCTTCTCCTGCACTTTCACACCAGTGAGCTCTTTGACATGTAAATTCAATTGAAATTCACAGAGGATGCCGCTGGTGTATTGACAATCACGCAGCACGGCTGCACTCAGTTAAGAAGGCTGTCATTTCTTTCCTTCTTTCTTACCGCTGGGGTTTTGGTCCATGCACTGCAGTGCTGGGTTTGCATGTTTGATGTCCTGTCTTCGGTAACGTCGTTTTGTGTTTGGCAGGTAGCGTGTGCAGGTGTGTCCGTCCCAGGCACAGTATGGATCTCGAGCCAGGCAGCACTCGGCACAAGCTTTACCGTACATACTGCAGCGGTGCAGAGGCACCTGGACAACACCTGTGTGTGAACCCACAAACAGAGTTTGCTGGAAGAGAGAGAGAAAAACAACAACATTTTGGTTCCATTTTCCACAGAGATATTGCAGGTCAACCAAAAAACAATAATCTTCATTATTTAGTCAAACATCATATCATTCCAAACACTTTTACACAAAAGGAGATGCTTAGGAGAATGCCCTGGCTGCTATTAGCCTTGCCGCTGTCGCCTCTGGCTTGCTTAGTTGGGGTCACTTCATCTACAGCGATATCGTTGACTTGATTGCAAATAAATGCACAGACATTAACTGAACAGAGATGACATCACTGAATTCAATGATGAACTGCCTTTAACTATCATTTTGCATTATTGAGACACTGTTTTCCTAATGAATGTTGTTCAGTTGCTTTGACGCAATGTATTTTGTTTAAAGCGCTATATAAATAAAGGTGACTTGACTTGACATAAAAGTGAATGAGGACATGTGAATGTCAAGTTCTAAAAAGTGGTCAATCTGACCAAACTTTGTCATTTTTTAATACAAATTTAATAAAAAACCAATCAACCAACACTGTCATACCTGGTGCAATTAGTATTGAGGAACTGTGTGTGTTTGAATGAGGAACTAAGTGTGAATCCCTTTTTTGAATTACATTCAAAAACATCATGAGTTTGGAATGATTTGTATGTAACTAAATTTTTGTGTGAGGTGATGCTTTAACTCATGTGGCTCCAGGACTGTCTATGAAGTAAGTGAACTGTCAGACGGTTTGGATAGAAAGAACCTGGTTCATGATTAATAACTTAGCAACTGGTTGTTTTGCATGAATGTTTTATTGCTTTGGAGTCAAAAAGCAAAGTCCCATTTCTCTGCACACAGTAAAAGCCTCCTTGGGAATTTTGTGGGAAATGATTTTTATGGTGCTGCTTCTGTTTCTTAGCTTACATTAATTTGCTGGAACAATAAAGTGAGAGTGCATGAAGCATGAACTTACCCTTTTCACAGATATGTCCATGGAGGTTATGGGAGTGGGTACCTGCAGATAAATATCATGAGAAACAACACTTAAGGTATGCTTACATACACACATACACTAATGTTAAAACGTTTGGGGCCAGTAAGATTTTAAGAGAGTTTATAATGTTGCAAAAGAATGCTAATAAATGCTATTCGTTAGAAATTTTATCAAAAAATCAAAATTTCACAAAAAATAACTGTTAACAACTGTTTCAACATTAATAATAACAAGAAATATTTATTGATCGGGGTGAAGCTATGGAATAATGGCTGAAAATTCAATAAATGCACACATCATTACACACACACACATTTTTGAGCTCACAGACCTTGAACACTTGCATTTCCTCCAGAGTGATCTCTTCGTTGGTGAGAGAGTTACTGTTTCCAAGTACGATAACCTTTAGCACAGTCCCAATATCTGAAGAGGTCAAAGGTTACCATTATTCAATCAGTCAGCCAGGGTTATAAACATACTTGAGTGTTAATTGAAGTGATGACAATCTGTCTTACCAGTGCCGATGAACATGACATCATAGTATCCGTCCTCGGCCTGTGTGCGGTCTACGGTGATGTGTGTGAGCCTGTATGCGGCGCCGGTGCGGAGCAGCAGTGGTTGCCGTTGTGATGGGTAAATGGGACGCCACATTAGTGGGTGTGTTCGAGCAAATTGCAGAACAGCATCTGGAAACTCCAGTGTGCTACGGAAGGCACGGCCAGGCTGAGCCGTGATCTTACTAGGGCACACTCCTGGTCTCGGGTAAGGGACTCGTCCTTCGTAAGGTCCCCACTGATAGTCCGGCCTTTCTTTATGAGCAAATGGCCCATTAAATGCTTCACGGATATCAGCCATACTATACACACACACTGCATAGCCCTGAAACACATTACTAGAGAGAGAAAATATTCTGTTAAACTCACATACCAATTCTTCATGAAACAGTTCACACAAAAATAAACATTTGTTTAAAATGTACTCATTCTCAGGCAATCCAAGATTTCAGTTTGTTTAATTATCAGAACAGATCTGGAGAAATTTAGCATTACATCACTTGCTCACCAATGGATCATATGCAGTGAATGGGTGCCGTCAGAATGAGAGTTTAAACAGCTGATAAAAGCATCACACTAATCTGACGAAGAAACAAACCCATCTACATCTTAGATAGCCTGAGTGTGAGTACATTTTCAGCAAATTTTCATTTTTGGGTGAACTATCTTTTAAAAATGACAAGGCATTGCAAGTTTAATTATACATTTTAAAATGCTTTACAATAGCATAATTAATGAATAGAGGAAAAAAATGTAATAAAATTAAGAACATAAAAAATAAAAAAGGCATAAAATTACATGAGAAGAAAATTAAAGTTGAATCAAAAACTGATTAAAACAAAATAAAAGTCTATATATATATATATATATATATATATAGACACTCAAGTATATATATATGTATATATATATATACACACACAAAGACAAACTGAACGAAATCATAGAGTGCAATCGATCTGAGTTGAAGCACAGCACAGTGCTTTACACAGGAAATGCACAGATAAACAGATGTGCTTTCAGTGGGATTTGAGACGGACCTGATGGTGCTGAATATTGCGTAGATCTCTGGATTGGTTTCATCTTTGGTCCTTAACAGAAACACATCCTCTGCAAGACAAACACATACAGTCAAAGATCACTCAAGGGGGTTTAGAGATCAAAATGATTTCAAGTTTATATAACATTGTACATAGAATGGGGAGTATGCGTTTACTGTCTCACCCAGCTGGTGAAAGTGTGTTTGGATGCCGTGAGGTCCAGGAACAGAACACACCAGTCGGGCTTTAATAAATGTGCTCCACTTATTCACCAGAACCCTCTGCCCACCCACATCATTCTGAAACCACATGAACAATAAAACATGAAGTGCTGAATTCACTTCTGGACAACAGATCGGCAAAAAGTCAAGTATCATTTACCCCCAGACCACACACAATGAACGCTGGGTAAAACAAACTACCCCTGCGTCTCATTTTGTATACTTTCCGTCCTAAGTAGTATGTAATATTATAATTAGTGCATTCCAAATAATAGTGCATTGAAACTAGTTTACAAAAAGTGCCACAGTGTTTCCCACAATACCTAGTACAGCGGAGTTTGTGACAGTTCTCATTTGACTTTTTCATCTGAAGTGGTTTAATTGAGGGGGTCACAACCCAAACCCCTGTAATCTGAACCCTGTTTATACATAAACATTCAGTTGTAACCGTTCCCATTGGAACAAGTATGGTTCAATATCACAAAATATCACAGGGCAGCTGCAGTTATGGAGATTATGGCACCATAAGGGAAATTCTGTAACAGATTCCCAAAAAGCAATGTAGCTGGGTTACCGTGTCGAGGACACATGGGTGGCGTAAAGAATCCTAAATCTGTGTAATCAGTATTTGTGGAGATAATCACCTTCTCTGCAGTGTAAGAGAGTGTGTGTGTGATGGGAATGTGCTGAAGTTGAACAATGAATAGAATTCAAAGTGACAGTAATGTGCAATTGACCCTGGCCCTTTGGACACTGACCTCTGAATAACAGAGGGAGATTTGTACTGCTCCCCTTACTCTACAGAGCCTTGTGTATTAGTGTGTGTATGTGTGTGTGTGTGTGTGTGTGAACTGGGCTAATCGGTGAGTGTGTGTGAGTGTGTGATTCAGAGGCATGTAAACTATCCAGCAGCTGTGCACAGTTGGTTGAAAAGGGCAGAAGCATTCCAGTATACTGGCCTACTTGTGCCTGGATGTACTGTGTGTATGTGGTATTCGTTGTAGTTTGTCTCACCACACACAATCGTCCAATGCGTGTGTGTATGGCTCCTTCATCGTCTCGCTCTGCAGTCTCTGTTGCTCTTTCAGTGTAGAAGAAATACATTTTATCATCATCTCTGTCTGCACTGTCGGGAATGAGGTGGGCCGCAATAAACCTGGGCTCTGTACGTGCACAAACACACACACACACAGACACAGACACACTATTATAATGCATTTCCAATTGCTGGAAGTATGTAGTATATCCTTACAATTTGACTAATGATTTTGAGAAATCCTTACTAATTGGGTGTAATCAATAATTAGCAATTTTGTCCCAGGATTTAAAATATGGAAATACATTATAAAACATTGTAAATTCTATTTTAAATATGAATAAAGACTAAATATCTGCAACATTTATTGTGTGAAAATGGCATAACACATTTTACACAAATTTTAAATAATACTTAAATTGCTTATTTCCACCAATGTTTTTTTTTTGTAATATTTGTATAATAATATCTCAAATCCTTTTTTTTTCATTTTAGTCCAAGTTATAGATATTTTGTAAACAAAAAATATTTTTTTCAAGTTTTAATTTTAGTTAACAATAATAACACTGATTTCATAATAATACTATAATAATTGATATACAACAATAACAGTTTTGCTAAAAATAAAATGTATTAATGTCGCCATCCTTTCCACCATAAAAAAACACATAAGAAATAAGACTGAAAATGTTTATAAATATGGAAATTAAGTAACTCTTTACCATGTAGGATTCTCTGATCCATCTCTGTTCTCATTGGCGAGCGAGTCCCTAAACCTCTCAAAATCACAGAGTCTCTCCCCAAAAAATCTGCAGTCAGACCGGTGTACAGCTCTCCACCTGAGAGAGAGAGAGAGAGAGAGAGAGAGAGAGACCAAGAGACAGAGAGAGAGAGAGCATTGAAGGTCAGTGCAGAGAACACAATCTCTTACGTGAGAGGAAGGAAAAGAAAACAATTTTATGCCCCATTGTACAATTTTTCATTAAATCATGTTATCAGCTTGAAAACACACTCACGCACACCTACTGTATAAATCAGATGAGACCTAATATACAGTCAAAGGTTTTTCAAAGTCACACACACTTCATCATCTAAAATGAGATCATACCATTTTACTGTTTTTCTTTTGTATTATTATAATAATTAAACCATGTTTAACTCGTGTGTACAATGTGTCAGTGTGTGAAAGTATCTCCGAGTTCACTTACATGCAATTTTAAAAAATCTGTCATGAATCTGGCAAAATGTCCATCGAGGTAAGCCAAGATTGTACAGTGTTATAAATACAATCATACACACTGGGAGATGTGTCTGTGCCCCAGAAGACTGTAACACACCCATGAACATACATACAGAAGACCCCTACAACACTAAACCTGGACTGAAGAACACCTCAAATTTCTCCCATCAGAGCAGTCAATCTACAACAGGCCATAATCTCAGTGAAAACTGACAAGCAGAAACCTCCACCCATCACACAAAAGCCAAAACACACACACACACACACACACACAAACGTGCTCAGACATACATGTAAACACACAACACAAGCATGCAGTGGCATGAACATTGATGCTGAAACTTAACACACTGAAATGTACCTGTGAATGTGCTTGCGAAGGGTAGTTTGGGGTCATGGGGACATTTCCCCCTCCCATTCTGTACCGTGCTGCGATCCAAACTGAACACATGCTGCCAACAAGAAGTTAGAAAATTCACTTCAATTTAACAACTCAAAAATAAACTTGGGCTCACAAATGTCTCAATTTCTTTTGCTTGTGAAGAAATATATTATTTATTTTTACAATACAGGGATTAATAATGTTCAGTTTGGGATATTAGAGACCCCAAGGCCAACTAAATATTTCTAAAGATATATTTATTATTGTAGCTCAATTTAATATTTCCTGACTTGTCCTCACCTTAACTGATTATAATCAAAACTAATAGCTTAAAAAATGTCACAATACATTACTCTGGGATCTTAGAGACCACGGGTGTAAAAATGTGAAGTCTGAAATGGAAACATGATCTGATGTACACTACTGTTCAGAGGGCTGTAAGATTCTTTTGGAGGATGCAGACTAGGCTGCATTTATTTGATCAAAAACACAGTAGAAACATGAATATTGTGGATTATTATAGCAGTTCGTATTGTAATAATTTAAAATGTAATTCATTCCTGTTATGACAAAGCTGAATTTTCATCAGTCATTAGTTAAATCTTCAGTGTCGCCTGATCATTCAGAAATCTTTTTTTTTTACGCTGATTTGGTGCTCAAGAAATATTTCTTCTTATTATCAATGCTGAAAGCAGTTGTGCTGCATAATATTTTTTACTTGAAAAATCATTTATTGTAACACTAAGTTGCTGTCAATTCAGCTCAGTTTAAAGTATTGATTGCTTACTGACCCCACATTTTTGATTTGCTAGTTTCTACTAGTTTATTGTAATTTGCATCAAACTGACCTCAAACATAAATAACAGTGTTGGGGTTTAGCTAACTAAAATTAGCAACACTACTAACTTTTACTTGCTACAATTATCAGTAGCATCTATGTACTTCAACTGGTTTTATAATAGCGTAGCTCTTTAAGTAATTAACTGCTTTTTCCAACAAGTACCAGAGTAGCATTACGCAACGCTACATCATTGTTTTTCTTGTCACGGTCTATTATACACATAGCTTTAAAGCCAGAAGAGTTGAAGCAATGACTGTGCTCTCATACACAATCCCTTTTCTCTGTGTTATACTGTATACAGCACTGGGAAACTCAAAACATTTTAGTGAAATAGTTTGTCCGGGTTTACATTTACCCAATTCAAATAAATTGTATCTGTTTATCAAATTATGTTTATCTGTTCACCCTAATTGATATTTTTTTGCGCCAGATCAATACAAAATTGATTACACAATTAAAGGGATATCAAATTGTTCTTCTGTTGAATATAGATTAAAATATTTTAACGTCTTAAGTCACTGGGGTATATTTTAAGCAATAGCCAAAAAAACATTGTATGGGTCAAAGTTATAGATTTTCCTTTGCCAAAATGCCAAAAATCATTAGGATATTAAGTAAAGACCATGTTTCTATGAATATATTTTGTAAATTTCCTACCGTAAATGTATAAAAATTTTATCTTTGATTAGTAATATGCATTGCTAAGAATTCATTTGGACAACTTCAAAGACGATTTTCTTAGTATTTCGACTTTTTTGCACCTTCAGATTCTAGACTTTCAAACAGTTGTATCTCGGCCAAATACTGTCCGGCCCTAATAAACCATACATCAATGGAAAGCTTATTTATTTAGCTTTCCGGTGATATAATCTCAACTGATTTTGTGGTTCAGGTTCACATATTTTGAAGAATGTTGGTAACCAAACAGTTGCTGGTATCCATTGACTAACAGTTTTTTTTTATTTTATATTCAACAGAAGACTCTCAACATACAGAACTCATACAGGTTTAGAACTATATGAGTGTGAGTAAGTGATTAATTTTTTGTACATTTTTGGCCTTTACATATCGTGGGACTTTGAGTTTCTAGACTGTATCATATCAGAAATCTGAACTGTACTTATAGTAGTGCAGTAGTTTTTACTGTCATTGATGTTAGACACTCTATGGGTGTGTCCAGTGGTGCCAAAGACTGAATAAACCTCCGGTGCCAGTCCAGTTTCACAATGTATAATGCCTATTTGTCAGACAACTGTGGCACCCGTGTGCTGACACACCAATCAAAACACCTGAAAGGAAGTAAATAGCAGCTCTCTAATGCCAGAACAGTCATTCTATTCAGAATAAACACACATTATTTATCTTTTTTTTGAGTGTTTTTGCTTCGTATCTCATCGTGGCCTAATGGTTAGAGAGTCGGACTCCCAATCGAAAGGTTGTGAGTTCGAGTCCCGGGCCGGCAGGAATTGTGGGTGGGGGGAGTGCATGTACAGTTCTCTCTCCACCTTCAATACCATGACTTAGGTGCCCTTGAGCAAGGCATCGAACCCCCAACTGCTCCCCGGGCGCCGCAGCATAAATGGCTGCCCACTGCTCCGGGTGTTTGTTCACAGTGTGTGTGTGTTCACTGCTCTGTGTGTGCGCACTTCGAATGGGTTAAATGCAGAGCACAAATTCTGAGTATGGGTCACCATACTTGGCTGAATGTCACGTCACTTCGTCACTTCATCTTCTCTCATGATCTAGTCTTGGCCTTAAGCGCTGACCTGTTGGTTGGTGACCTCTGAGCTTAAACAATTAGGTCTCTGATATACAAAAGTAATTGAGATCTTCCCGATGTGCATACACAAACACACTAGGTGTGAAGCAGTGGGAGGGAGTGTTTGTGTGTGTTACCTCTCCGCGGTGTCCAACAATCACATATGCACACACGGGTTGGAAAGCTCCAGTTCCACAGGCCAGTAGATGAGTGCGGTTAAATGGCTTCAACAACCGTACAAAGTTTGCACACTCCGTCTGTACCAAACATACACATAACAAGAGTTGAGTATGAAAATGTTTGGTGGCAACTGAGGGTACAATCTTGACAAACACATGTATTTTACATTGGACACTGAGGTGAAACTCATCAAATGCGGTTCATGATCATGAGGAATTTTGGTATGTGTGAGTGTGACCAGTATTTCCCTGGACAATTACAGGAATCATCAAAACTTTAATGGATCAGAGAAAAGAGCAAGAAAATGATCCCCACTCACTGAAGACCAATCAGAGTTTTTAACATGGGAACGAAGCTCTTATGTTCCAATTATTGAAAGGTTCAGAAAGAGGAAGACGTCTCACACACACATACAGACACACACACACTCTAACTATGGCCACCTGTATGCAGCTTTATTGACTGTGTACGTAGGGTCAAAATCAGTGGAGCATAAATGGGCAAAAGGTCAAGGGTCATAAAAGATGCAGGCAGATGCTCAAACTGCTGCCAGATGTTAACCAGCAGAATGAGAGAGATCCAAAACAGCAATGTACCAGACTCTTTCCATAAACATGGAATAAAAGAGAGCCTAAAACATAAACATAAATATAAATGTTAAAATATATTATGCTGTTTGTCAGTCTCAGTAGGTCAAACTTTATATTAAGCTGTTTAATTTTCCATTCAGTTTCTTGTGGGATTTTTTTGCTGACATGTAATCAAAATTTGGGACAAACCTTATTTGTGATAAAACTGATTTGTGTAGTCTTATTGTAGCAAAAGATATTCAATAAAATGTACATATTCAGATAAATTAAATGGATTATTTATAAATAAGCTGTATTTATAAATAATTGAATACCATTTTTGAGGTTTGATGTATTTAAAACTATATATTTTCATGCTCGGTTTTGAAGTTCATCTAAAGTTTCAAATAGTTGTCACAAAAAAAGGTATTTGTGCCTCTAAATCTAGAATAAATAAATAAAATAAATACACTAACATTGGTAAATCTTTATTTTGATAGTTCACTTTAGACATTCTACTAACTATAAGTAACTCTGCAACTATATGTCAACTACTAGTAATTAGATTATTAGTAGATTGTCTGGTTAATATCTGCTAACACTTTATTTTATGATTCCCCATCAGAAATTCTACTGACTATATGTAACTTTGCAAGTACGTGTCAACTTATTCTACTAATCCTAACCAACTACCACTCTAAATAGAGTTAGTTTACATGTAGTTGCAAAGTTACTTAGAGTTGGCAGAATGTATAAAGGAATGTATAAAGTGGACTATAAAAATAAAGTTTAATCCTAAAATATCCCCTATTCATGGAAAGTCATGTGGTCAAAGTTGTGTTATGTGGTACATAAAACTCAGTTACACTTCATTTTAAGGTGTCCTTGTTACAGTGTAATTATGCATTTAAGTACAGAGTAATATTAATTAACTACATATACATACTATTTGGTTAGGGTTAGGATTAGAATTTGGTTTATTTTGGAATATTTGCGTAATTAATTGTTATTATAATAGTAATGTTTAACAAGAACACCTTAAAATGAGTTCATATCTGTAACAAATATCCTGTTCAATTCCCTAGCACACACTGACACACTCAACAGAGTTATTAAAACACTGCTGTGAAATCACACTCACCTGCCACAACAAACAACACTGCTGGGACAGTCACCAGAGGACAGTTTCCACTCTACGAGCGAAACATGCTAAACACTTACAGATGCAGAGTGTATCTCTGTACAAGTGTGTGTTTGTGTGTGTGTGGGGAGGGGGTAGGGGTGGAAGACCCTCCACCATTAGGGATAGAGGACAGGAAAAATTTAACTTGGAACATACAGTAATTAACATATTCATGGTGCTGAAAGAGAAAAGGGAGAGGCTGAACATGAAGAAAAAGAAATGTAAAAGAACAAGAAAGCAAAGGGGTTTTCAAACAATAAAGGAATATCTGTGTTCAGTGCATTGGGACAGCCTTCAGCAGTCTTTGGATTTAAGAGACTCGTGAGTCACACACAAACTTGGTTGGAAGCAATACAATAAGTGAGAGGATCAAATCTCATTCATGGGCGTTTGGCTTCTTCTCTCCAGTCAACATGCCAACTGCAGCTCACTCAGATTATAGCTGAAGATGGACAGATGTTTTTGTTTGAAACTCCAGACTGAACCAAACGAAATGATGAAGAGAATCACACTAACCAAAAAGTCCACAACAAACTACATTTGATGATTTCAGCTGACTTGAAAGCCATGAAAGAACCTGACATATAAAGTATGCCAGCTTTATCTAGTTTATTCAGAACCAGAGCCTGTTTTTTTAACTCACCTCGGGGTCCTTCCCTTTGAGAATACAGTCCTCCCGGTTCCCAGGCAACGAAGGCCAATGGATCTGGACATAAAAAGGAAAAGCAGACTCATTTACTTGTTAAGACTAATTACTCTGCCTAAGATCCAAACATAACAAAATCAGACACCAATTAAAGTCACCATGAACTCAAAATGGACAAAGAACAGCAAACAACAATGATTCAATGATCTTTTCCAATGGACAAATCAAGTCCTGCCCTACATTTTTTTTTCTTGTTCAAGAATCCATTTAACATGGATATTCATCCCAATAGGGCAGAAAAGAATATTGCAATTTCCGTTTCATGCCAAATTTCTATGCCAATAAAGCAGCATCAAATGGAACTGCAAAAATATTGGCTTATTCAAATAATTCAAAAATTCAAACAATGTTGTTAATTTATGTTATCTGTTATATGAGGTTTTCTGAACGCACCCCCTGTTTTCGACAACGCCATATTGCCAATGTTTACGCTCTTCAGGGAAATCAAGCTACAGATTGCTTACAAATTGGCTCCACTTATTATGTGGGGTAAAGTGAGCTAGTGTCGCTGAGGGAGGGTGTGCGACGAAAATGCTTTGGTTTTTTTTCATGAATGTCAACAATAAAGATAGATTTATGAAAACAACCCTGATAGTGTGAAAGTTACAAAAACCTATCCTGATGTTATGAACGATTGAGAAATAAACAATCTCATCTGCTAGGTCTTCTATTCAAACATCTATAAGAGATTGCACATCCTGACACGTTAATTTCTCATGTGTCACAGAACAGTCTGGAACAAAATCACGCAATTTGTGTGATTAGATATATCTGCCACACATTAAGATTATATTTTCAACAAAAATATATTCAAGTAAAATAGTGTAATAGTGTATAGTGTTCCTGTAGCTCACAGGTCACAGGTTCAGTTCCCAGGGAAATTATGTTCACTTTGAATGCAGTTTTAGTCATTGTGAATAAAATTGTCTGCCACTTGACTAATCAACCTTTTTGCATCACATGACATTTACAAATCCTTCTACTGCTTGTAAAATGTCATATATCACTCAAGAAATGTTTCTCCTCAAACCAAGCCTCCATATGATTAAATCATTAGTGAGTCATTTGCTTTTATTTACCCTTTCAAGTTCTTTTTCATTTCGACATTGTCTTTATCTGTAATCAGTTGTTACCCAGCATCCTTCCTGTGCATTAAATCATTTCCTCTTTCCGATTACCTTAATTCTTCAGGACACTTGGACTACAAATAGTCCAAATGTGGCTGTAGTTGGGTTTTATTGACCTAAAGAGGTCATTATTAATGATAAAACACTGCATTATACTATAAATCCATGGTGTGAAAGAAAGCTTTTTAATTTGCTCCAGATGCACCATCTTTAAGATTAACCCTCCTCTATTAACCATGAGAGAAACACTGCATGGTCAATCCTGGACCTGACAGTCCTCTGAAAAGAATGAGTGAATGATTCCTCTCACTCAACTGAGATCAGCTGAGATGAAGGTAACAGGTGATGGAGATTTGCGGTAAATACATGCCCAAGAGGAAAAAAGGAAGTCTGATCAGGGTTGAGTAATTTTTCCGCTTAAAGAACAACCTTATGAATCACTGCTAGATTTCTGTGGCACCCTCCCCTTCGCTGGGAAGCTGTACTGATTGCATCTACAAAACAATCTAGCACACGTAAATTCACACATCCATACATCCTCATTTTGTTTCTTGGCTAAAAAAAAGGTGAAAACTTTTCCCGCACATTGTTACAGAAAAGAACAATTCAGTAGTAACTTAATTTTTGTAACAAAATTCTCAGTACAGAAGGTAGTACGTTTTAAAATTGTGGCCAGTGGTAGTGCAGTGGTCTTACAGAATGCTCAAGGGTCTAACAAGGCAGAAAACGTCTGTCCTTGAGCCAAAGGTCACAGGGTCATAACCTCAAATGCTGCAGCCACTCCCATGTGTCTGTCACCATGGCAATGTACCTCCTCTTCCTGTTCATATCCTTTAACAAGGCCACACACAATGACAAATACTTTGGAGACTGCATATGAAAACAACCACACTGGTTGAGGCTCCAGTGACTTGAGTCAAAACATATTCACATGAACAGAGACACAGGGAAAAAACTGCCAAACCCTCTAGACAAAGCACTTCTGCTTTCACAGTCCATTTAGTCCAGTGCCTATTTATACACTGTGGCTCTTCGCATAACTCACAACTTTATCTTATAAACTACACCACAAAACTGTGAATAACAGGAAAAGGGCAGCAGACATTAAACCTGTAAAATCAACCAAGACCATTTATGTGTCTATATGTATTAAGCGAGGTCTAAACAAGTCTTTGACACAAGCGCGGTCAATTATCATGATGTGTGTTTATGAGCAGCTGTTTTTGTGTGTTTTTTAGTAAACATTTTTAATAACATGTCTGGCCTGCTGTCTGTGACAGAAAGCCTGAGCTCTAAAATTTCCTTTGAAAGTTTTAATAAAAAAATGTTATGATATGTATAATATTCTATATGTTATATTACTATAAAGACACTTTAACAATGATGGTTTTATAATAGTTGTAATATTATACAATTACAAATATTATTTTAAATAGTTATGATTTTACAATATTTCTAAGAAAATACTACAAATATTTTATTAATATAATTAAAATTTTTATCATACAAGTTTTATCATATGTAATACTTAGTAGAAATAAATAAATGTGGATTTGGGGTGGTGGTGAGATGCCAACAGAATTTTGACCTGTCTGCATTGTTTTAAATTATTAGTTTATGTAAACCAATGCTAGATGGATGTCTTTTACTAGTGGGATGCAGCTAGCTGTTTTAAAGGGGACATTGGATGCCCATTTTCCACAAGTTGGTATTATTCTTTAGGGTCTTCATGAAATGTCTTCAGAATACTTTGGGAGCAGAAAACAACACCCTTTTTACCTTGTCAAAAACAGCTCTGTTCACAGTGACCTGTTTCAGGTCAAAACAATTGGGAATTAAAAAAAGGAGTGAATGTATTTTTATCATTGTAGGGTGGTTGTGTCCACACACTGCTAAGACACATTTATACTCAAACAAACACCATTTTGTATCTGATGTCCCCTTCAAAGACACCTTATCAAGTTAAAACAAGACTCTTTTCCATTTTGTAGTGCTTCATCTGTTTTTTTTTTAAACACAGGGATGTATGTGAACCTGCCTTTACACGCCCCTTACAAATCATGTGTAAAATGTTTCAGCACATGCAAGTGTCTTTTGATTTTATCTGTGTCTGTAGATAACAGTCTCCAGTAGAGCAGACATGACACCTCTCGCTAACAGACCCTCAATCATTCAGACCCTCATCACTAGCACTTTTTCTGGGCTCTCACACCTGTGTTCTCCGTGGGTAACTTATTATCTGAACCTTATCGCAGTGATAGTATGTCTTACCTCTTTAGCATCATGTTTGTGATCTAGTCTCAACGAGTAGAGAACATCCTTCCCTCCCAAGAAAAGCCTGTCATGATATTCATCCAAAAACACAGCTGACAAGTGCAGATCTCCATTTAAACCACTGAAAATGGAGGTACGGTTTGTGGCCAACAGATCTGTGGGAAAGGGAGAGAGAGAAAGAGACATGAAATATGAATGACACGACACTGAACACCACATTCGAACTGAAAAATGACAACAAATCTGTCTCTACTAGTCAAAGCAGATTTATGAGGAGAGAATGGTGATGAAGTGCTGAAAGAGGACACTCATCTTAAATCCAGCAGTTTGTGGAATGTGACTGATGGGAGATCTCTCTGAGAACTAAACCACACTTTATCAATTAAATGTAATTGTGTTTTATTGGTATAACTATTTTTTAAATGCTGTAAGTCAAAATATTACTTTTCCAACAGACACATTTTAACCAAACTTGGCTAAACTTTGCATTCTGCTGAACCTGTAAACATCTCAGAATCTTAAACACTGAGTAACTGATACATTTATCCACAGAGAGAACAAGAATGTTGTATCGCATGAAAGCAACAATGTTGTATCACCAAACAAGGCAGCCAGAACATATCTGACGTTTACTATCCAGTAACGCGGAGAAAGAATTTGTACCAAAGAAGCTTCAGTCATTTGTTGTACACACACACACCCACAAACATTCTCTCGTTATCTTTCTCTAGTATCCTGAAGTACAGCTCCACACTCCCTCCACATTCCCCTCATATGATGTGCAGTTGGAGAGAAAAGAGGATTGGAGAAAGAGCTGAAGGAGGAAGGAGGCCTCGTTGAGAGGGCGGCACGTGTCTAAAGCCACTAATGGGGCGCAGATGAAAAGAGCACAAACAGAAGCCAAATGTTGAACCCTAATTATAAAAACACACACACATGCAGCAACAACATTCACAATACACTCCTCTATATAAATCAATTCAAACTCTCTTTTAGCCATTTAAGGAGTTTACCAAAACACTTTTGCATTTTAACAATCATTGGCAAAGAGGTCAAAATATCTTCAAACACGATTCTGGGGTTTCACGTTGTGTGAGGTTTTTTATATAAAGCTCAAGTAAACTCACGAGATGAACAAAAGAGAAAGAGTTTTGTTCTTTCTTTGTAAGAGTGATCTTGCATACAAGTTCCACAATGATATAAAAAACTTTCAAGGGTTTTCTTTCCAGAACACAGACTCCGAACAGTGAAATACTGATGCAGACACAGTCACAGATCCCTGTTATTTGTCATTTAACGGATGCGTTTCATGCAGCGGAGACATAAAGGAACAATAATTGCAATGAACCCCTGAGGTAACCTGTGGTTTAGTGCTCTACTCAAGAGCACAATGGTGGCAGATGATCTAAATAAGTCATAAATCGACCCTGAGTCCCACATAAACACAAGCATATGAAAACAATTAAACAGAGACATATACATATACATTACAACTTCACATTCTTTTCCCATTTTCTCTTATATTATGTCTTAGAAGAGATGGGAATCATAAGGAATAATTACAGTTTTGATTCCCACTAATCATTCTAGTTTCTTTATGGTTTCTTAAAATTATTATACACATTTTTTTGGTAGGCCTACAACTGGAAAATACATTTTCAGAGAAAGTAAATGCAGTTCCATTGTCAAATAAGATTATTTTGATTTTGAAAAAAATAAACTGAAAACAATATTACTGCCAAACTCTTTATCTGAATCTTTAATTACATGTTGTCATGTGAACGATTACTCAGTATGTAACTATACTGATTCATTAATCCAGCTCATTGTTTGTTCAGGACTTGTTTGGACTATGCCTGATGCTCTTCATTTACAAAGTCTTTGGCAAGAGAAACTGTTCCTGTTTACACTGTATGTTTTTGATTCATTAATAAGAATCAAGTCTTCAAGTCATCCGCTCTGTACTTGTTAGGTCACAGGGTGACAGCAGCAATAGAAATGCTATCAGAGTATTCTAGCATATGTATATATATATATATATATATATATATATATATATATATATATATATATATATATATATATATATATATATATATATATACAGTACAGACCAAAGGTTTGGACACACCTTCTCATTCAAAGAGTTTTCTTTATTTTCATGACTATGAAATTGTAGATTCACACTGAAGGCATCAAAACTATGAATTAACACATGTGGAATTATATATGGAACTATATACATAACAAAAAAGTGTGAAACAACTGAAAATATGTCATTATTGTAGGTTCTTCAAAGTATCCACCTTTTGCTTTGATTACTGCTTTGCACACTCTTGGCATTCTCTTGATGAGCTTCAAGAGGTAGTCACCTGAAATGGTCTTCCAACAGTCTTGAAGGAGTTCCCCGAGACATGCTTAGCACTTGTTGGTCCTTTGCCTTCTGTCTGCGGTCCAGCTCACCCCTAAACCATCTCGATTGGGTTCAGGTCCGGTGACTGTGGAGGCCAGCTCATCTGGCGCAGCACCCCATCACTCTCTCTCTTGGTCAAATAGCCCTTGATGCCTTCAGTGTGACTCTACAATTTTCATAGTCATGAAAATAAAGAAAACTCTTTGAATGAGAAGAGTGTCCAAACTTTTGGTCTGTACTGTATATATACACAGTGGGTACGGAAATGGTCTGAATACTTCGGACCATGTGATATTTCAGTTCTTCTTTTTTAATAAATATGCAAAAGCTTAAACAATTCTGTGTTTTTCTGTCAAAATGGGGTGCTGTGTGTACATTAATGAGGGAAAAAATTAACTTAGCTGCAATATGGCTGCATTATAACAAAGAGTGAAATATTGAAGGGGGTCTGAATACTTTCCGTACCCACTGTATATATATGTAATGGATGTAATAGAGTGCGAAATATCAGTGCAAGGATTTTTAATATTGGGCGGGATAGTTTGGCCATTTCTAATTATTGAGGGGGACTTGTCTATGGTGATTACAGCTCTGCCTATATATATAGTTTACTCTGGACTGTCTTATTCATTGGCACTGTAAATAAATTACACCCTGCACAAGAGTGTTGTGCGAGTAAGCCATCATTTTTTTTATGTCCTCACAGACTAACGTTACTTTTTCCTTCCCCCAAAGTGTGCAGTGGCGCTAGTTTAATCACACTATGTAAATAATCCCACTTAAAATAACAGTTCACAATCACCAGTTTAATGATATTAAACATAATAAAATGACAACCTGAGACTACACAGAGGTCTGAGTTGGCAAGCTCTCTATAACACAAACACAAGCACACAACTCCAGTGTGACAGTAAGAGGCTGTGTGTGTGCCAGTAGATGTGTAACACTTTGGAAAAGAACTAAAAATGTAGTGTCAGAATAAATGACGTAGTTAAAAACAAGTGATCAGGGTTTGCATGGTTAGCACAGGACGGTTATAAGATGGTGTAACTTCATCTCTCAGTAAGATGAATGGGAATCCTAATAGATGCCTTCTCCAGGTATAATAGGCTTCCTTGGTTATATAACAGAAACAACTCCTGATAAAAATACAGGTTTCCTACAAACCCTACGATCTTTAAATCAGTTAGCTTCTAATCACATCTGTCATGTGTGAGATCAATGAGAAAAAGAGGAAAATGAAGAAATGCAAACCAGAATTTCCAGAGTGAGGTGGAATTTCTACCCTTCCTCTCTTTCTCCTAAACTGGTTTTCTTACATCAGAAGGTTTTCTACACAGTGGCAACCCACCAACTTTCTAAACAACCATTAATAACACACACATGCTTGTTGGCATCTGGCCTACCTTTTAGACTTTCACTTACTTGTAATGAAATGAATATAAATGGGAGAAGGGAGAGGTCTTGCGTTAGAGCCGACTGGGCTGTTTGCCTTAAGGATTGCATGTATTCTCATTTTTTGTCTAAAGGGTCGTGTGTCTGTATGTGATTAAGAAGTGAGAAAGGAAGCATGAATATGTAATATTTGAATACATAACCCTCAGGATTAAACATGCCCACACAGGAAGTTGATCATGTTTTCCGTCCTGGTGTAGACATATATACTGTATTACTATATAACCTGCATGAATTTTATCATGCATCTGTGTGTGTGTGTGATTTCAGTATCAGTTGATCTTCTGGGGGCTTCAGGCTGATTCTGTCAGCAGCTGCGGGGTGGAACTAATTGATTACTGGCTGGTGCAGAGAGCAGCAGGGGACACCATTCACAGAGTTGAACATCAACAGAAAGATCTCATGGTATCTTCCCCTAGGCACTGAATATACACAACGTTAAGAAGTGCGCACACACACACACACACACACACAAATGTCAGAAACTGCCTTTCTCAAATAACAAATTGAATTAGACTACATCAACATTTCACAGCAGATTAAGACTTAAACAATTCAAGACATCTAAAATGTATTGAATACCTTCATTAACATACAAAAAACAGTCCTACACCAAGCTGTTTAACAATATACTACTGTTCAAATGTTTGGGGTTGGTTACATTTTTTAAATATTTTTAAATTATTTTTATTTAATTATTTTGGGGAAATTGTATACTCTTCAAGGCTGCATTTATTTGATAAAAAAAAAATACAATAAAACTGTGATATTTTTAAAATAATATTACAATTTAAATGAACTGCTACAAACATACTATTCTTTCTTTCTCTTTTTTTATTTTTAAATAGATAAGTTATACCATACAGCAAAGGGGCAAAAAAGCAGAAGTACCCAGCATAATTAAGATCTCTATAGCATCCCAAGATGCACCTCATGAAGTTGGAGTGTGCAGATCTGGAATCCAGACAAAGGATGGTGAGTTTTGTTTAAATGTAATCCCTTTTCTCAATGCCCAGACTTCCATTTATGTTATTTAATAGTTTTGATGATTTCACTATTATTCAAAAATGGGGGGAACAGTAATACTAAAGAATGAGTGCATGAGTCCATACATTTCACTGATAGCATGTACATGTTCACATAACTAATTCTCCAGTATCATAGTATCTGCTCTGTTTCCTCTAATTCTCTTGCTCTGTCTCTGCCTGTCTGTCTTCATTTATCACACACACTCATGTTGCTTCAGGGCAAATCCGGCTACACCAGCTCTTACGGGTAAAGTCATAAAAGCCCCTCTCCCCCTCAAACCTACTTTTTCTAGCTTATTTTCTCGGCCTTTCTTTAGTCAGTCTCATTCTTTTAGTCCCTCTGTCTTCTTTTGCGCCCTGGCCTCTCCTGATCCCCTCTCTCCCCAAAGCAAGAATCAGAATGTGAGGGTTTAGATGAACCCCTCTGGACAGCAGCCATGAGAGTCAGTGCCTTCCCCACTGTACACACATACACACAGTGAGACTCCAGCAGCTAAACAAAATGCCTGGTTATGGCTTCACACGGACACATTTAACAAGAAAGAAAGAAAGAAAGTTTCTTTCTCACACAAATAATCTATATGACATGAAATGCATTCTGTCCACACCATACCTCCATTCATTCGTTGCTTTCTCTGACACCTCTTTTCTTTCTCCTTTATTACTCTGATCCCTTTTAGAAGCCATGTTTCCATATGTTGGCATGTGTGTATAGAGGGCAGCTGTATTTGTGCAGTGTGATTGAGACCGTTACAGCTGTAATTAATTGTGTGCATGTGTGTTTGTGACAGATCCCAGGACAGTCATCAGCCAAGGGGTTAAAACAATCAAATCATAGTTCAAGTGACCAGCAGCCATTGTGGACGTTATCAGTGTGTCTGTTCACGTCCAGGGCTTGTGACCTAATTGCGGTAAACCACAAACTCCACTCAACCCAGGAGGAAACCGCCACAATGCTTCATTGTTCTGCTACGTTACACTGCAAACTCTTGACTGACGCCACAAGGATGGAGGGAATGTGTGTTTTCAGAAAAATTCCACCTGCATCCATTTTGCTAAACCTTCCACCTGAAATGAATTTCCTCAGTAAGTCTCCATTTCATCCACCAATTTTGTTCTCATTCACACTCCATATAGTCTCTGTACTCCGCTTGGACCAGCACACAATCTGTTTATCAGTATATTTACATGCACTTTAAAAGTCTGAAGTAAAGTCACATTAATGTTAATTCAATTGGCCTCAGCATCGAGAGTTTGCTTCAAAAAACGTGTATGGAGGAAGCAGAGAGCATCTGAGAAGAGGATTGTTCTTGATAAATGCCATATCCAGCTTCACAAGCAGCTGTTATAAGCAGCTGTCAGTTTGTGGTGCAAGAATGATACTTTGTTACATTCCGTTGCTCTCCTGCTTCATCTCTGATTACAATATTCTCACTGGCACAAATGTACATTTGTAGGGAGGGATTTTGGTAAGAGAGAGCATGTCTTATTGAGTCACTATGGCAGTTCAGGTTCTTTAAAATTTAGAGCAATTCCTAATCTAGCACTAAAATCTTATGGGAGAGTTTTAAAACATCCATCTTACAGACATGGAACTCTGTGGCCTGCTCTTTCAAACAAACGGTTCCAGGGAGCTGGGGATATTTAGGGAGTGAGAGAATGTGAACAAAACAAAAGAATCATCAAACATTCTTTTAGTGACAGACCTCACAAACCATGCACAAACATCTGGGCAAGGCTAAAAAAAATAAACTCATTAATATAATAATTCATTCATGTAAACTAAAACAAACACAGATCCGCTCACCTCTGCGACTCTGTGTATGTTCAACCATAAAACAGAAAAGTGTGCCAGTGTGTGTATATGAATGCATGTGGATGTAAAAATGTGCGAGAGAGGAAAAACTGTGTGTCTCCTCCTAAATTAGCACACACATTTCACAGAGCAGAGGTCAGAACTGACCCACCAAAGGACCCCAAAGATCCACACACACATACTTCCCAGCTGCTGGCATATACAGGCCGTCCCTCATTTCCCATTCAAAACATAACATGCTCCCTCCAGACCAATCCATACAGCTCTGACAGCTTGATGAGTGTGTGCTTTAGCCTTTTCAGTAGGTAGAATGACCAACATGCATTCTAAACCCATCAGTTTTTAAAATCTAAATATATGCCGTCCAACTGGATGGGTCTCTAGGCTGATCATTATCAAGGTTAATAGCACGTCCATGGAGTAGAACACAGGCCTATTACATGCAATCAGAGGTCCATGCAGGGACTGGGCACATTAGAATTCACTCACTATGCACTCCAGTCACACACTCACACCAATGGAGTGAAACCAGACACCAGCTCTTAGCTCAGCTTATAATCATTAATGTAAAGAGCTTATCAGAGGCACTCACAAACAATTAATACAAACTACTGCTTTGTATTCCTGACACCACCTTAAACCTTGTTCTAGAGGCCTGCGTGGGAGAGATCCATGAAATTTAAATGAAATAGTAAGTTCCGTGTCACCTTACCACAACAGCATAAATGCTCCCGGTAAAATATTTGTTATTATAGCATCAACAAAAAAAACAGTAACAGAAAAGCAAGCACAGGCTGTTTATAGGGTTGGCATGGCAGAGTGCGAGCAAAGAGTGTTCCCTTTATAATTACTAAAATGCTGACAAATTTTGACAAATTTCAGCAGTGCACAAGAACTCACGTTTTGAGAGGTGAGTAAATTCTAACTTAACGCATCCTGTACACACAGTGTCTATCCGTCCACACCCAAATTCACCCATCAATTCTTGTCCCACACAGCACTCGGTTGACTCGGGTCCAGCAAGTGTGCAGGTCTCTACCTTGTTCTTTGCATCCTGCAAGTAAATGGAAACGGGTAGTTGCAGGTCGGAGTAATGGGTGTGGCAAAAGGTGACTAAAACTGACCCTAGCCAATTAAAAAGACCCTAATACACACCCCATACCTTTCAACTCACCCTAATCTTTTGCCACACCCACTGCTCCAGCCTGCAGTTATCCCTTCTTGGGTAAATTAGGGTTGTGCAAAGTTTTTCTTAAAGTAATAGTTCACCCAAGAATGAAAATTCTGTCATCAAATATTAACCCTCAATTTGTTCCGAACATGTACGAATTTCTCTCTTATGCTGAAAACAAAATAAACATTTTTGAAGAATAGCTAATCAAATAGTCGCAAGTCCCTATTAACGTCCATAGTATTTTTTTCCATACCATGGAAGTCAATGGGGACCAGCATAATAGTAAATTATTATTTGCTCACTCTCATGTTGTTACAAACCCATTTGATTTTCTTTATTTCATGGAACATTAAAAGGTGTTAGGCAGCATTGAATTAATTTTACAAGGATTGTTAAACAAAAACATATAGCCTATATATTAGACTTTAATTAATGTAATTAATGAAACTTAAAAAAAAAATAAAATAAAAAAACAGCAACACTAATCACTTTCAATCCAAGCATCTTTCTGCGGTCAACGCAGGTCATCCACTAGTGTGAAAATTGTTCGCCCTCACGCAAATTCAAAAACGGATAGCTGTTGAAATGACTGCATCTTTCCTGCGCAAACTGGCTGAATTACGGTAAATGAAACAGCAGCTTAACATCTCATTCATGAATGGGGGTTTTGAATGACGTGAGGGTGAGTTAATGATAACAAAAGTTTCATTTTTGTGCGAATGTTTTCTTTAATAACTAAGTAGCAGCGTATTTCAACAGGTAAAACATATCAAACTCCCTCAGGCCACTGCAACATTCTCATTGCACTATAAACCCGGTAGCCTAATAAGCAGCCATAAAAAAGCACTAACTAACGTTCTCGAGCAGCTCGTAGAGTCTGACCGCGTGGAGGTGAGCGCGCACCAGGGTAGCGCGAGGCATGAAGATCCCGGGGTTTTGGATAACAGCTGAAACAGTAGCCTGGAGTTCTGACGTAGCTTTTTCCCACAGTTTAAAAAAAGACCAGCCACAACATCTCCAGAGAAACTGACGTCCATTCAAAGACGGAAACGACACTGTAATCGTGTTGAACAGTGCGCTCAGATTTAAATCTGACAAGGTCACTAGGGACTTTGCGCAAAGCTTTGCTCAATGTGCAAACAGGATGTGTGGAAAGCAATATGCGAAAAGCGACAAAGGAAAACAGGTTACTAGAAACATAAAATACACTTCACACATTGCACTTTTTTCGACCACTGACGAAGAAAATCGAGTTTAAACATACAATCAAGAAGTAGACATTGTGAATATTTTTTTAAAACAATGCAGTGCATTAATCACTGTGCAATATAACATTATGCGCAATTAATATTATTATTTATTCATATTATCTGTAGCCTACTTATCTCCATATAACATAACAGCTCATATGTACGTTTTGTAAATGTTATTTTTGAGTCCAGAATCTGTTTGCAATTACAATTTTTCTGACTGATTGCCAATAAAGGTGCCTTTGCATTTTGTCATCACATGCACCTGTAAATTGTGTAACGGTAGATTAATTCACATGCACGATGAACCGAGGGATGGCAACATTAACCTTAACTCTCAAACAGTGAGAATAAATAATCATTAATCTACTTAAAGCAAGTGTTCTCTCTTCACAGTCGCGAGATGAAGCTGAACCAGGTCATTTTAAATCTGTTCGTTAGATTTTTGGCTTTTGCGTTCCATTTTACAGAGAGAAAAAAATGAATCAATAAAAGTTGAACTGATTCAGATAGATGTGATGTCATTTACCTTTGTATGACAGTCGAAGGCGCGGCACGTTCAGTTTACTGCTGGTGCCGAACGATAGGACCACCGCCACTAAAACCAGAACCGGTAATTCCATGTTGAATGGACCACTTTCAATTAACTTAACCTTTTTTTTCACTAACAGGAATCAATATTTCTCTCAGGGCTGAGTCCCCTTATACAAGTTTGAACAAACTCCAGGCGCAAAAGATTTTGGACATCCACAGCTGGACCCGAGTGGTGTGATGATCTGTGATCCCAGATCTCAGGTGAAGCTCGAGTCGCTCGCCTGTGCCCCGTGCGCTACTTCCCCTCTCTCTCTGTCTGTCGCTCGCTCGCTCTCTCCTGGAGTCCGTTTGTTCAGTCCTGAGAAACACCCTCCCCGCCCTCGAGAGCGCCCCGAGAGCTAAACGACCCCCGGTATTCGCTCATTTCATTGCGCTTCTTAGTGGAATCAAATGGGCGAGTAACTGGTTTCCTTCTCAGAAGTATTTGTATTTTTACATACTTCAAAAGCCTTTCCAAACAACATTTCAGTAAAGTTAGTTAAAGCGCCAAAATGACTCCCGAGGCGACTTGATACGGGTAACCATAGCGACAGTAGGCAGCACGAGCGCTTTCCATTCTGCTGCACGAGACAAAACTCTTATACAGCACCTTAACTGACAGGACTAGACCCTGAAGCTATTAAATCATTCACACACTATCCATGGCAGTTTTCCAAACAAGTTAATCAAACGGATTTCATGCAGAGGAACACCACTGGGAGGAACACAAAACATTGACTTTGAATTATTATCTAGCCTATACTGGAAATAGTTTATATCCATTCATAAATCATAAGAGCATAAAGCTGTTTAAAGCTATTTGAATGCATAAGAAAGACTGGATGGATTGTGACCATTAATCACAATATTCTTATATAAACCATAAAATGGTTAGGCTGGATATTAGCATGAAATTATGTTACCCTGCATTGTGGCTGGTTTTACATGGGTTCTAGAAGGACCATGCTGGTCATTTCCTGTCATAAAACTGTTCAAACTGGTCTTGATGATGGATCGCATAAACTGGGGTGGTATTTTTTTCTCTAGTTTTTTACACTTTTACACATTTTCACAATAAAAAAAGAAAAAAGTATTTTATCTTTCCTGCACTAACTTTGGTCTGTGCACACACTCTATATGCAATGTTGACTGGATGTTTTGGAAGACTCTATTCTGATTATTTTGACTAGAACATATAACCTAAGGACACTTTCCATTTCTCCCTTGATCTGCCACTGCTATTGTTGCGGCTTGCTGATTTTAATTAACTCAAGGGTTGCATTGGGGAGGTGGTTTCAAAAAGTGTCTTTTGTAAAACACGCTTTTCTGCCGGGGTGGGGTCAAAAGAGGTCCTGATACTCTGGGAGCATTTAGACGCTGCAGGATCTTTGGATTGGGACAATCAAATGAGAAAAAAGCAGATGTCATTGGTGCATGATGTCAGCATACCGCTTCCAAAGCTGTTAATGTCATAGCAACGGGTGATTAGAAATGACCAGGGAAAAGGAGAGAGAGAAAGAATGTGTATTATATAGCGAAAGATTTCAGACACAGTTTGACTGTTTGCCAAGTGCAAACTGTCTGGAGTGCTAGAACCTGTTTTAACAGACTTTTGGTTTATTGTCTAGGACATTTTGTTGTTAAAGTCTGCAAAGAGTCCTCAGTCATTCCATGTCCAAACACAGCAGCTTACGTCTAAATATACAGAAGGATTCAGGCAATGATTTAGACTGACAGCCAGTATGTTGGTGGGCTGAGAGAACAGCTTTGAGATGCTGTGTGTGTGTTTCTATTGATTGAGCCTCATCTAGATGTTTTAGTAGTGTAGCTTAATAATCATTCTGTAAGCAAGCATTTTACTTTATCATTTATTCTTTCTCAACAGTATTGCTTTTTTTGACCTTTTTTGACAATTAAAATGTATTTAATTGACATCTAATGGGAGACAGCAGATTAATTATTTAGTGATCCTTCGGTACAGAGCTTTTCACAGTTTGGACAATTATAAAGTTAAATGGAGTAAATAAATGATATGTTACCATTTAAATCACTAAAACATAAAGCAAAATTAATATTAAATGTTTTTGATAAACATGATATACCTGATGAACAATGTTGCTTCTCTCAAATACCTTCAACTGAAAAAAATGATTCATTGAATTTACAAATAAAATTATGGTTACTGGTTACAATCAATTTATTTTAGCTATATTAAAATAAACCAATTTAGTTGATTAACTTTCAGCAAATAAAATAAATTGATTGCAACCACTTACCAAAAATGGGTATCCTGGGTATAAAGGCCTCTTTAAGCAATTTACATTTTGGGGTAAACTATGCCTTTAAAAGTTGGATGATTTCCGACCAGAGAAAGAAAAGAGAGAAAACTAGAATGAAAATACTAGAAAAATGATAAGTTGTTTCATTGAAGAGTGTGTGTGTGTGTGTGTGTGTGTGTGTGTGTGTGTGTGTGTGTGTGTGTGTGTGTGAACCACCTGCTAGACATCTGAAATGTGAGGTAACCACAAATCCCTGCTGGGGCTTGACCTTTGACCCCATGAAGAGGAAAGAGATCAATTATAGAAAGTCTTGATTGTACTGTGACCTCTGACAAAAAGCTAATTCTCCTCTCTTCCTTTGCTTTTTTCTTATTAGTCTTATTTGCCTTTTGAGGATATTACAGTGTACTTACCACCCTTTCCTCTTTTCAAACTATTTCTCTCAGACTGATAAAAGCTACGATAATGATAGAAGCACACATACTTATATGCGTACAATTCACTGCCAGCTTGCTAAGAGAAACTGAAAGATGATGGTCCATGTATTTATAGGAATTGATATCTCAGAGAACAGGGGCTTTGTGTGTATGTGTTGCTGAATGTGGGACTCGATGAAAGATTATCAGAGAAATTCTCCAGAATAGTGTGTATTTATGGCATATGGCCAGATACACAACAACTTCCACCTTCCCTGGCCAATAGGAAGATTAATGAACAGATCTGAACCCAAAACCACATTACAGTTACACCCTAAATTCTGCATCATGGCTTATAGTTCTGAATATATTCACGCTCAAGCTACTGTGTGGAATGCATTTTTGGGTTTAGGCTTGTTATGAGTCTGTTTGAGTCTTCACTGAATTTGAGGAGGTAATTTGATAACCTGAAACTCTGATAAGGGTTTTAAATAAATGTGATTACTCATGAAGTTCTGATAATATTCTCCAGTTTGCGGTCTGGAGAGGGCCTGATGCTTTGCAGCAATTGGTCAAGTATGTTAGGGTGATGACCCTGACACAGATGATCATAGTGACATTGTCATTGACCATGACTCGTGACCTTTGACCACCAGTGCATTCTGATTTCATTTACTTGTTTATCATCAAAACCCCAGTGCTCGTAAATCATAACTGTCACAACAGTGTGTGTGTGTGTGTGTGTATGTGTGTGTGTGTGTGTGTGTGTGTGTGTTTAGAGGTAATTGTGTGGCTTTGAGTGACCTGTCGGTCTGTATGTTTGCAGGTGTGTGAATCTATATTTCTGAAATAAAAATGATTTAGCATAAATATTTAGGTTTGTGCACATCAATGCCCATAGTTGCATGTGTGGTTTTTAAATCAGTTTTTATTGTGATAACAGCTGAATATTAGAGATTCATGTTTACAGTGGTGCAACAGATCAATTACCAACAAAAGCTGGGTTGTAGAGCGTGGACACACACACACACACACACACACACACACACACCAGTTGCAGCAGAACATACTTGTGATTGTGCTGATTGTCCTCAAGAATAAAATGTCTCTCACATCTAGATCCTAGATGTCTAAAATAGAAAAGGTCTCTTACCCTAATCCTCCTGAGCTTCAGTGATCTAAAAATTTAAGCTCTGAACAACAACTTTTAAGTCAAATAAATGATAAAATACTTAATCCTATGACATAGTTCTGAGAATTAACTGATACTTTTGATAACTTTTTTATTTTCCTTAGTGTACTGACTACTGTGTTATGCTACATTTTGAAATGGGTGGTTTTAAATTTTTGTCTGGTCTATTTTTTATGTATGTGTAATATTCTTGCTCTTATGTAAAGCACTTTGGTCAGCCAGGAGGCTGTTGTAAATGCGCTATACAAATACATTGAACTTGAACTTGAACTTGAACTACTGATTGGTCACAGCATTTAAATATTTAAATATTTAAAATAATTTTGATTTTTATAAACAATTATAAATTATCATGTTGTTTTAATTTGTGTAATGTATAATTATTTATTTATTTATATATTAAGCATTTATAGATACAAACTTATTTAAAGATCATGTAATCTATTTTTCAAACTTTTGGGGCCAATCATTTTAATTTTTTTTAAAGACATTTATAATGTTACAAATAAATACTGTTCTTTTGAACTTTCTTTTCATCCAAATGTATCACAGTTTCAACAAAAATATCAAGCAGCACAACATTTAGTCACAAGTTTTTAACACAGATAATAATAATAATAATAATAATAATAATAATAATAATAATAATAAATGTTTCTTAAGCACCAAATAAACATATTAAACTGGTTTCTAAAGGATCATGAGACAAGACTGGAGTAATACAATTAAAGGTTGGCATCACATGAATAAATTGTAATGTAAAATATACATATATGTTAAAAAAGTGAAATAATGATATTTCACAATATTATAGTTTTCTACTAATATATGTATATTATCAAATAAATACAGCCTTGGTGAGTTTAAGGGTCTTCTTTCAAAAATGAACAACAATAAATAAATAAATAAATAAATAAAAATCCCAAACTTTTAAACTGTAGTGTGTATATACTGTATGTGTGCTCATGCTTACAAACTTCAGAGAGCGGAACCTTTGAACCTTTTCCCTCTTTTCATCCTTCATTCTGGTTTTCTTTTATCCCTGTCCTCTGCTATTACCATGCACAGAACAGAATCTAGAGCCAGCTGCTCAGTTTGAACAGAAATTAGTGAATGAAAGGATGAAACGATTTACTTTGCCTTCTCCCCAGCCTATTTCCTCCCTCTATTTCCTCACATCTTTCCCTGGCTTTATTTCAGTGCTGTTTTGTGGTTGATCTGGGTGCTGTGTTTTGGCTTTCTGTGGGCCTCTGGAGTCTGTATCAGCATCAGCAATTCTGTGGTCTTAACTGTTAACACAGCTTAAGTTTGTGGAAAAGCTTTTAATAGATGTTTAACAGAAGAGCTCCCTCATGTCAACCCGCTAAACCCGTATGACTCCCATCCACAGAATAAAAAAGAAGAAACATGTTTGAAGTTACAATAAATGGGGACTTAAGTATCCTAAACAGACACAAAAGGGCCAAAACAAACAAAGTGTCATAAATGTGGTCCATACCACTCATGCATAATATTCAAAGTCTTCTGAAGTCATATGATAGCTTTCTGTAACAAACAAACCAAAATAGTCATTTAAGGCATAAGTTCACCCCCCAAAAACTTTCTTTCTTCTGTTGAAAAAAATATTTTTTAGAAACTGACAATCAATGGTCACCAAAATAGTCTGGTTAACAATATTCTTTCACATATCTTGTTTTGGGTTTCAAGGAATAAAGTAGGTTTGAAATGACATGAGGTTGAGTAAATGATGACACAATTTTTACTTATGAGGTTAAATACCCTTTTAACAATTCGATAAAGCACAGATATTAAAACACTCTAAATAAAACCACAAGATCAATATGCACATGTGTGGCAAGTGAGTGTGTGAATTTCACGTTTGTTTAGGGTGTGTCCAATTCATTTACTAACTTTATTCCCCCACACACAAAGTTCAGCAACATAAGGAATGAATCACATTGATTTATAATGCTACTAAAAGCCATTGAGGATATCCAACAAGAGGATTTTTGGGTGTTTGTGGGTGTGCTCATGGGAATGCCACATAAAATGGTGATATATGCCTCAGTGTACGGATGTAACGAAGCTGGGTATGGTATTTTAATTTGAGCACACTGAATAAACATTTGGAGATCATGAAGAGAATGTTTGTGCATGTGTTTGTCCATCTTTGTGTGAGGAAATGAGGGTGTTAGAAAGCTTATAGACAATCATGAAGGTTTTATAGGTCTCTGCTACTCTGTCTGAACCCAATGAAGACCAGACCTCACCTTAATCCTACTTTATTTCATACAAATACCTTTCTCTCTGCCTCCATCTATTTAAAACACTGAGATTTATTTAAGATAAGTGTTTGACTCCTAAACCTCCACTAAGGGAGTCAATTTGCCCCCAATGAACCTCTAAACCACCCCTAAACTCCACAAGACCCTTGATAATGATGCAAACTTTGGATCCTCCCCACCTACTGCTCCAGGTGCCAAACCACTCACCAGAACCCAAGACCACCTCCTCCTTCATATATTTTTTATATTTTATTCAATTTAATTATTTGTCAAATGTGTTTGACTTACAAAGCATTCAATTCAGACTGGAATTTTGCTGGAAAGCATTGGCTTTTGGATAATTGCAGTCTGCAGAAAATAAGTTTTCAGAACCTTCAGAAATGAATTTTTTTTTATGAATTCTGAAGATTAAACGTAAACACTAGAAGTTAAAAGTTATACTATAAACAAACTACTGTCACTCAAATGTCACAATCACTATGGGTTTACGACAACTCTATTCATCTTTATTCAAAATCTGCAGGTTGGAAAGTTTGAGTTTGAATAGTTTGCAAGAAAACGATTATAAACACAACGACGCTGTGAAGGTGGACTAGTGAGTAGATCAGTTTTCCTTCTTGAGTTTTCATTGGTTAATGTCCCTGACAACTTCACATTTAGCCGTTTGTTAACAATCACCTTTTTTAAGACGGTAAAACAAAAAAATATCAAGAGTGTGGTATTGTTCATGTAGTTTATGCTGTAGAATAAAACGTGAAAAATAATCTAGTTTGTGTTAATCACAAATCTTATTTCAGAAATTTAATCAAATACCCAATCAGAAAACTCAATGACTTTGGGAAAATAAAACCGAAAGTGCTAAAATTATTTCTTGTTTTTTGGATTTTAGGACTCTTTCCTGCAGAACTTTGTTAGAGTTTGATGTTAGCGTGATTCAAAGCTCGCAATGTTATACTCTATACAAAATATTTGGTAGAATAATCTTTTTTTAATTACACAACTATTTTATCAATTCTTTTCTAGTAAACATAGGTTTGGTCATATGCAACATTTGTCTTACTCAAACATATATAACATGCTTTCTTCTGTGGAACACAAGAGAAGATATTTTAAAGAATGTTTCAGCTAATGCAATGAAAATCAGTGGGGTCCAAAATGACACTGGCCACTTTGACTTCCATTGTTTTAAAAAACATTGTGTGTGTGTGTGTTCCACAGAAGAAGGTAAGTCTTAAGGATTTGGAATGACATGAAGATAAATGATAACAGAATGTTTATTTTGGGGTGAACTATCCCTGTTAACTGGTCACTAGGTTTTTGTAACAGAACATATATTACTTGTGTTAAATAACTTAAGGACACCATTCCTCTCTCTTCCTAATAAATATACACATTCACTCCCTAACCTACATACACAGGTCCACTATAAGTCTGTTTCCTGTCAAGAATCTGGGCGCTTTGCGCTTAACGTCTCAATGGAAATACCGGTGCACTTTCTACAAAGCCTTCTGGACACACACACGCAGCCTCAGGCTAATTTCCCATTTCCATATGGCGCCTGGTCCTAATCCTTCGGTGTGACTTTAAGGCAATAGGTCCCATAGGCAAACACACACATATACACATACAGAACCATGCCATATACACACTCAGTCATCCACCAACACAAAGGGGTAATTTATTTAAGGTGGACACACACAGTAAAGTATTGGCAGTTGTGTTTATAGATCACAGTTGAAATGGTCTTTGTGCCTCCTGGACATTTACTACCAATTACCACCAATTACCCTCTCAAACCAGCCACAGCAGGAACTTTATAGTCAATCACATGAACACACACTGCATCTATTAGATGCATTCACACATGCATTAGTCTATGGCTGCAATCCAAAAAACACAGGCTCCTTAAAATCAGCAAGATATTAAGTATTATTAAAACATATTAACATTTCTAAACCTATATGAACATGTACAAATCTCTACAGCATGAACAAATAAGGAACAACAATTTGTGCACACACACTCATAACGGGCAAGAACAGACATATATAGACTTTCAACACAGTCAAGTGTCCAGACTCCCCAGAGATGAGCAGATTAGCCAGAGCCAAATCCACACAAACACACAATATACACCCAAAATAGAGCTTTAAAAGATGACAGGCAAAAGATTGTTTCTGTTGCTGAACGACAATCACCACTGGAATCCACAGAACCACAAACAGCCAATTGTTTCACAACTTACCGAGCACCAACTAACAAGGGGCATGGGGTCAAAGGTTAAAACCACATAACCTCCTAAAGGGGAATTGTGTTACCTGTGGACAAAGGGGTGAGCAAAAAAGAGGGACGAGGAAGAGAGAAAGACAAAACCTGCGCTATCAAAATGATATATTGAAGCAGATGGTTTGTACATTTTTCAAACACAAAACTCAAGACAGTGAACTCCACTGCCAAGCTTGAACAAATTAATCCAATGCACTACAAAATAAGATGACAATATACCATTGTGAGCAACACACTGTACTGTATATTTAATAAAAAGTCATTTATCCTCCTATGTACAACACATATGGCCCATCCACATTCACTCACAGTTTGACTTTTGGCGTGGAACCAGTCAAAATCTGGCATTTACATCGGCAGCCATTGATCTTTTACATGGCAATGTCCCAGCAATCACAAATGCTATGTGACGATGACCCAGCAAAATTCCAGCAATCCTCTGGCAGCTGACCAGTTATCATCAGGAGGTTGGCATAGCACCACTGGAATTCACCTGGCAGCCAGTGACCTTTAAACTTTCACATTACAGATATTTTTCCTCATGCAACAATTCCCAGACTAATACTGACTGAAGGAGACTGGCAGACTGACACACACGCATATACAATATTAATCTTACACACTAATCTAGCACACTCTATTAATCTTCAAGTTTGTGTACCTTGACTTTTCCTCATGAAATTCATTCTTCATATGTACAGCTTTGTGGATATTAATGCCTTATTTTTCACACTCACTAACTTTGGCCCTTTGTCTTTCATCTGTTTAATCAACTTACTCTTTGTGAAGACAAAACTATTTGTCAGCTCTACAAAGACACACACTTGAAGACATTATTCATGTCAAGCCATGCCTTTAAGACTTCCATAGACCCCCTGCAAATCCTAATTTTATGGCAGAGTTAGCACATAAGGTCATATTAAACTCCACAGAAACATATTTGCTTAACTTATACGATTATGAAGACTGCTATCATAATCTACATATTCTGATTTACTTCTGACAGAAGATTTGCTTTGTCAAAAAGGATTTTACCTTATCTGCCTTAATTAATCTTCACTTGATCTTTTTAGTTTTGTGAAAATAGCATAAATCTTCAGGAATGTCTTCATGGGTGTCTTCAGCTTTTTGTTTCCATATAAATTTTTTCATTATTGTTATTATATTACATATCTCTCATTCATACTTAAGTATGTTTGTCTTTGTCTTGTCAACTAATATACAGTGCAATGGAAATATGCGGGATATTTTTGCAATCTTATGCGATGAAATTGTGGGAACTTGCAAAAACTGCGGTTTGATGAAAAAGAGAAAAAATGGTGACCCCCCCCCCCTTTCTTATGACTTCCTATGATAAGCAAGCATACTAAATCACAGAATATTTAAGTTCTCATTCTGTTTTATTTCAGACCTTAATTAACACATGGCTCAAACTTACAAAACATTGAGTCAAACAAGTTCTCTATAGCTTTACAAAATGAATATTCAACAACTTCTGTAAAAATGAATACAAATAAAATATACACACAAATATTAAAATGCTGTTTTACAGGAATTGCAAAGTGCAATCTCTTATTGCAACATAAATTATTTTACATACTACTAATATACTTACAACTGTAAGGTTTTGGTACTATTCTGTAACAAAAAAGTAGAATCTTACAACTGTAGAGGTGCATCAACTACTGAATGAAACTACAACAGTCCACTGTGAAAATGAAAACTAACGTCCTATCATTTGCCATCTTCATCCCTCTCTCAAAATAATTTGCCCCTACTGTCATGTAACACCCCGGCTAACTGCTTCGCGCGGTCTTTTGTGCTTATTTTTGTTGGCAGATGAGAATGATTTGCGTCCTTCACCCTGGTTTCACCACGGGCTTCACAGAATGATGTTCACGTCGCGTAATTACGTCACTTCATAAGGTTCCCATTGGGAAATAAAAATAATTTACTTGTGTGAAGTAAACGTTTTTCAACTTTCTGCTAAGATATATGTGACTTTTTTGCAACGAAAATTATTATGATTATGAAATCATGCGACCTCCATATATTTTGCTTCCTGAAATCGGGATTTTATGCGGCGAAAGTGCGGTGTATTTAAAAAAAATGCGACCTCCGCATAAATATGCGGCCCTTGGCTGATTATGCATTAAATCACGCAATCGCATAATCGCGTTTTTCTGGAGGGACTGAATATATCTAGACATCTTTGAAAAAAAAATATTTACTTAAAAAGCAAAATTGTAGAAGATAGTAAGTTCCCTTTCAAGGGAAGCTTTGAGCTGCGTCCTCTAGAGGGCGCTATGGGGAACACCTTGTCGTGAACTGTGTCTGAAGCATACATTGAAAAAACACCAACTTTTTGGCCGGCTACAGCCTCTGACGTCACTACCGGTGCGACTATAAACAGGCACTGGGAGAACACGTCATTCTCTTCTTCGTCTTCACTGGCTGTTCTGTTTGAAGCGTGCATCTGAAAGAACTGGTAAGAGCGCCATTTTCTTCTTGCATCCATAGGTTTTGGCAAGGCATACGAAGCAGCAGGCTGTGGCTTTGTTACACACGATGGTGGTACTTCAAGCCTATCGGGCTGATCTGCTAAGAGACCTGGATGGAGGCCTTTCTCCTGATCAGGTACACAGTAAAAACAGAAGTGTTAATTTAACTCCTAAAGAGTTGAATTTGACTCTGTTTCAGATAACATTTGGTCCCACTCGAAATCAGTGTAAAATTTACTCTTTGGTCAGTGTCAAATTTTTAGAGTTAATTCTACTCAATATTGTGTAAAAAATAACAATGAAATGTGTAAAAGTATTTAACACTGTAGTGTAATCACACTGTTAAGAGTAATATAATTACACAGTATAGAGTTAATTTTACTCTTTTTAAAAATGACACTTTATGTGTAATATTTAATTTTCATTTCTCTACAGTGTTTTAAAAAGTATATATAAATTATAAGATGCATTGTTACTGAATTACAGAACTAACAACTACTATCGAAATAAAAACAAGCACAATAACACTAGATCACAGAACTCACAATTTATTGTAAAAAAATCAAGTATTTCAATGTCACTGAATTTACATTGCAAACCCATTGCCTTATCTCTGACAGAAACATGTATAACATAAAAATGTTTACCTGAGAAAGCAATATGGCACGACAAGGAGAGATGTGTCATTCCTTCCATATAACATTTGTATGTCATATGGAGCGAATGAAGGACTGTATGACGTACCAAAGACGTAATGGGCTTTAAAGAGTTCGGCAAAATCTCCAACTGAACCTGTTGCCTTGCATGGAAGTGCATGCTTGTCAAACACAATAAAGTAGGAGTGAATGGTGCTCTGTGTGGATCCCTGGGCGAGAAGGTAGGGCTGACTGCTTTTGGTGATGTTGTTTAGATGCTGCTGCACACTGGTTTCAACCTACAACAAAACACATTCAACAGAATTGTTTTGGTGACTAACTTCTGACAATAGATTAGATCACAAGATTGTGGTGATAGAAGATATATTTTAAACAACTGTTTAAGAATTAGTTCACTTTGAAAAATGTTTTTGCTGATAAGTTACTCACCCCCATGTCATCCAAGATGTTCATGTCTTTCTTTCTTCAGGCGAAAATAATATACGTTTTTTGAGGAAAACATTCCAGGATTTTTCTCCATATAATGAACTTCCATGGTGACCAATGGTTTGAGGGTTCAAATTAAGGGTCAAATGTCTTAATGTAGCTTCAAAGACCTGACAATCCCTGCAGAGAAATAAGGGTCTTATATAGTGAAACGATCGGCTGTTTTCAAAATAAAAATAATATAATTTTTAACCAAAATTGGACCTTTACGACATCATGACTGCACATGTGGCACATCTTGAGATTCTACAACACGTACAAATGTGGTATTTTTATTTTGAAAATGACCGATCATTTAACTAGATAAGAACCTTATTTCTCTGCTAGGATCATATCGAGATTTTGAAGCTACATTGAGACAGACTTTGAACCCTCATTTGAACCCTCAAACCATTGGTCACCATGGTATCTGCAGCCGATTTTATGTAACTGAAAATATAAAGCACAACAGATATGATTATTGACCTAACTAGATATCATAACATATTAGGTTAAAGCTGTTTAATTGTGTCACTCCATGATGTAGAGAGTATAGCTTTAACCTAATGTACCCACCTTCTTTCAAGAAAGCATCGAATGTCAGCTCAGACAGCTTGACGTATTTCTGCTCTTCCCCGAATTGAACACGCAACAGCATTTTGCCCCTGTTAGCAAAGAAAATATATATTCAAAATCATAATTTAGCGCTGGTTCAACTAAGAGTTACCTATTTATTTCTCTCATGCACTATGCATTACTTAGATGATAACGTTAGGCTATTTTCTGCAGCTAATTAACAGGCTTGTTAAAGTTAAGAGGCACGGTATCCCATTAGCTACCAAATAACTGTTCCAAAGTTAGCTAGCACATTAGCTATTTTAGTTCGAACAGTAACCCTTTAAAATTGTTAAGCCATGTTAAACAAACACATCATGCAATCAGTGATCTAAGTTATCATTTAAAAGACCAACATTAACTATCAGAAGCATGCTAACATTACCAATATATAAAAATATTGCAACATAATTTATGTATAAAGAAACACAGTTACCGATACGGATTCCTATAACTTGTAATATGACCTCAACTAATATCAGCACACTTTTAAAATTATGTAAAGTTAAAAAATACAGTTTTGGTGTGGACAACACAGGATGTTACTCACCGAGCAATATTAGTGGCCTAGCGTTGCTCCTTCGCAATCTTCCTCCACTGAAATGCAGCACGTTTGACAAGCACAGCAGAGTGGTGGGTATTTATCACTACTGTAGAGTTGAAATTGTCACTGCGTTTCTGCAGATTTTTACACTCACTTTTAACTCCACTAAAAGAGCAGTTTTACTCCCCAAAATGTTGAAAATACTCTATCTGGGTTAAAATAACTTTACTCTGAAATATTAACACCCCATTTTTTACTGTGTAGCTGCACCGCACCACAGACCTCTCTCCTGTGGCGTGGGTATACTGTTCCTCATAGTGCCCCCTAGAGGACAGAGTTTGAAGTTCCCTTCAAAGGGAACGTCTCAGGTTACGAATGTAACCATGGTTCCCTGAGTAGGGAACAAGACGCTGCATCCTCTAGCTCCCTGCCATGCTTCGGATGCAAGTTTCAGTTGAAGAAGTGAATGATGTGTTCTCCCAGTGCCTGTTTATAGTCGCACCGACAGTGACGTCAGAGGCTGTAGCCGTCCACCCATTGGTGTTTTTTTCAATGTATGCTTCAGACACGGGTCCCAACGAGATGTTCCCTATAGCGCCCCCTAGAGGACGTAGTGTATCGTTCCCTACTCAGGGAACTATGGTTACATTCGTAACCTGAGACGATTTGTTTTAAAAGAATATTGTATATTTTGAATTAAGTATTTTCCTCACCCCACTGTCAAGACTTTAGACCTCATTTAAACAAGAAAAATTATATAAACATTTTTCCATTGGGGTAAGGAAAATAATTTCAGATAAAGATGTTCTCTGAAAACACATCTTACTACCTGTTTTGCTTCTTGATCTTGTTTTAATGACATTTTGATATTTTTACTGGACAACAAGACAAAAAAAAAAAAAAAAAAAAACAATGAAAAGGCAGTAGGTGCGTATGTAAGTGTTTAAGATGGATGACATAAAAACCATCACTCCCTCATTCTATGGACTTTGTGTTTGTGTGTGGTTCCTCAGCCCACAAAACAAGATAATCTAGGAAAAATGCTGTGGGAACATTCAAATGCCCTCACAGCACACACACACACATACACAGATTAGTCTGATGTTCTGGAACTAATTTTCTGCAGTTGCAAAGGGAGATAATCTATTGAACGTGCTGTTTCCACATTCATAATCAGCACAAATCACCACCACCATAACAGCCTCATTCCCACAGACGAAGGAAGGAGTGAGTGACTGAGAAAGAGAGAGAGTATGTGAACAGAGGGAAGATGAGGTACTCTGTCCTCTAAATTTAAAGACAATCTAGATTCAAAAACAGCACTGACAACCAGTGACTCCCGTCAAGAGGGAAGAAACAAAATGCTTATTGGAGAGATTGTTAAACACATACATACATTGTAAATCACACTAAAATGGAATATTATGCAAATGAGGATGAAAAAAAGATCTAAAACCTGCAGTAAACACACATCATTTATAATCAAGAGAGTCATGCATCTTTTTTTCTGCATGGCTCCAATGACAGTTCCCTATGGAAGCTTCCTTCCATGGAATAACAAAAAAAAAGTTTACAACTCACAATTCCCTGCCAAGTTTATATTCTACAATTTGGAAATGAGAGATATAAAATCAGAATTGCAAGTAAAAAAAAAAAAAACTTCCATAGCATAGTTTTTAAACACTTTTAGCATTTTTATAAATAGCGTATAGCCAATATGAAATATAAATGGCATGTATATGTCATATATATATGCAGTATTTAATGTATGACTGATTTCTTCTACAATGTTTTACACACTTTTTTCAAATCAGTTTGAATGGTCATAGCACATCTGTGTATGACAATGAATGACTGTGAAAGTATTTAAAGGGGGGGTGAAATGCTCGTTTTCACTCAATATCCTGTTAATCTTGAGCACCTATAGAGTAGTACTGCATCCTTCATAACTCCAAAAAGTCTTTAGTTTTATTATATTCATAAGAGAAAGATAGTCTGTACCGATTTTTCCCAGAAAAACACGACCGGCTGAAGGCGTGACGTGTGGGCGGAGCTAAAGAATCACGAGCGCGAGTAGGCTTTTTCATTGAGAGCGTTTGGAAGCTGTGACATTACCGTGAGGAAAAAAAAACATCATCCAAAACAAACCATGGCTAACAGTCAGATTCAGTGTATATTTATGATCCAGAATCAGATCCCGTGGCTGAAATTTAACAAGAGCAGTGGTATGTATTGAAACTGTATATATTTGCTTAGCAGTTTTGGAAAGTTTCACTTTGTTGTCTTTTTTTTTAAACTGTACATGTGGAAAGTGCAGTTTGATGACAACATCGCATGTTTTTTACTTGATGTGCTTACGCGCTGATAGCTAAGTTAACAACACAGAGATATTTGAAGCAGTTTTACTCACCGCCTGCGGTTCCAA
Organism: Carassius auratus; assembly: GCF_003368295.1. Lineage (NCBI taxonomy): Eukaryota > Metazoa > Chordata > Actinopteri > Cypriniformes > Cyprinidae > Carassius > Carassius auratus. The sequence continues at coordinate 965,190 of NW_020527982.1, read as the reverse complement.
CACACGATCGTGACCCTTTTTCGTTGGGACTGCATTATCCTTAAGAAATAAACGATGTGCAAATCCGGCGTCAAACTGGGCCTTGTTCGTAAAACAAGCATCTTCGAAATGCAGGGAACAAACACAAACACTTGCACAACTCCGTTGATGCTCTGTAAAAATAAACTCCATCCACTGGTCCCTTAATGCTGTTTTTTTTTTTTTTTTGGTAATCTGTGCAGGGTTGTCTTGCCCTGGCAACCAAAAACACACTCCTTTTGTGACATTTCGCGACGCTCTCGCTCTGATCAGTGAATGTCTCTGCTGTGCTCTGCTCTACGGGAGCACGCGCTCTTCTGGGAGAAGCGCCCTTAGCACCCATATTAGGAAATTCCGCTCCATCTAACGTCACACAGAGCCATACTCGAAAAAAACTTTCCGAAACTTGTGACAAACCGGAAGGAGTATTTTTGGAACAGAAATACTCCTTCAAATGTACAACTTTTTTTTTTTTTACTTTGTCCATGTTTAGCATGGGAATCCAACTCTTTAACAGTGTAAAAAACTCAGTATGCATGAAATAGCATTTCACCCCCCCTTTAATATCAATATATTTTAGTACAATTGTAGGTCACAAGTGACCAGGCATTACATCGCTTCCTTCCTTCTCAGCCACCGACTGTACAGGAGTCAAAGGTCAAACTTGTATTGTCAATTGCCAATGTCGGTGCATGGAGAGTAGATATTTCCTGATCACATAAACTTGTGTTGTTCAACTGAAGAGGACCACACCTCTGCTGGTAAACACAGACACACACACACACACACACACACACACACACACACACACACACACACACACTTGGTGGTGTGACTGATAGAGACATCAGAGAGAATGCAGATAAACAGAAAGCAAAAGACACAATCCAGAGTTTCATAAGTTTTACTCTATTAAAAGTGTTTGAAAAGTTTGCCTTCTTATTAGTATATCGCACACAATTTCACAACTATAATTTCCCACAGGTCCTTGCAGCATCCCTCACCCTGTCTTGCTCTGTCACCCCACAGACACTGGTCCTTTATTACAGCCCAGAATAATTCAGTCTAGCCTGAAAATACAGACAAAGAGAAGAAAGAGGGAAGAAAAGAGAGAGAAGTAGGACTGGTCCGTAAGGAGTAGACACGGATCCTATGGAGAGTTTACCTCAGTCAGACAAGCAAAAATCACAGGAAATCACACATGTTCTGATCCAACATCCCTTCAGCCCTTGGAGACTGAAGCTCAGAACTCAGTTTCTTGTGAGGTTTGGCCAGATTTGAGATTATTCTCCTGACTGAAAATAAATACATAATTTTCACACAGATACACTAAAAACTTTGAGCTGGGTAAGATGTTTTCTTATAAGACTCTTATTTTTTTACCAAGACTGCATTTATTTGATAAAAATACAGTAAAAAAAACTATAATTAAAATATTACAATTATTATATTTTACAAATTAAATAAATGTTTTCTATTTTACTATATTTTTATTTCTGTGCTGGCAGACCTGTATTTTCAGCAGCCATTACTTCAGTTTTCAGTGTCACATGATCCTTCGGACATCATTCTAATGTATGCTGATTTGGTACTTATGATTTTATTAATTTATGGGTGATTCATCTAAACCTAAATCTGTGTTCATACTGTTACTGGGTTTCTATTGTAACAATGTGCATGTGCAATAGTTTTACAGAAGTGTTTGGCAGGCAGATGTGTGGGTTTACACAACCGCACAGTAGGAGAGAAATAGATGGGGTGGAAGATGCAATAAAAGGTCTATGTGTGTGTGTGTGTGTACTTAGCAATTGTGTTTCTGTTTTAGTTAATGATCAAGTTAAGGATGAGTATGTACTTACTACATATGCACAATTCAATAACTGACCCCCTGCAGAAGTCACTGCATGTGCTCAAACATCTCACACACTCCACCTACACATACACACACTCCATATGTCAGTCAGCCAAATGTTAAAGGAGAGATGGAGCCTTCTTCATGGAGGGAGGGATTTACATGAGAAAAGGAGACGGAGAAGATTACTGAGGAAAGAGGAATGAGAGAGAGAAGGACAGGTTGTATAACAAATCTCAGTGACAAACTCTCACTCACTCAGCACTCCCTTCTCAAAGCCGACAAACACACCATCACCATCACACACACACACACACACGCAAAACCATCATCACACGTCCTCCCTTCAGCAATCTCATCTTAAAGAATGTAACACACATTCTTACTCCTGCGTGTGCTGCACACACTTGCACAGAAACCCCATAGTTCATAAAAAACTTAAGTACTGTAACACATAATAACTTACAGCCTCATAATTCTGTCTCTTTTGTGCTTGAGCAACATCTCATCTCACCTTGGGCCTGTACATCTGCTCCCCAGCTTTATTTAAAATAGGAAAGAACTGTTCATCTCACGGCTAGTTGAATATCAGCCACACTTTCCTTTTTGGCCCATATCCTTTTTTCTGCATGGATTTTTTCCACACTAAAATCAATCTCAACATCTCTGATTAAAGCAGTGCTGGAGTTCGACACCCGAGTTCGGTGTTATTTGGCTTCTGTTGAACATGATGACATTTCTATGAAACACTATTGTTGAATTCTAATTACAGTTTGAGATTACACAACAGCTGTTTGTATTTCTCAGGCTTATTTCATAAATCGCATTTTATATATTTTGAATAAACGTAATATTTTAACACTTATTGCTTACATTTGCACTGATTGAGTTACAGGAATACCTTGAATTTACCTTGATTTTTCTGTTTTCTTAATACATGTCATCTCCTTGGTAACAAAGTACACTTATGAAACTATGTCACAACTGTGGGACAATGATAGTTAAATTATTAAAGAAAACATCAATATCAATGTTATTCATCTAGCCATGGTGGATGGATGGATCTTAGTGTGAAATTGGGTATTTGAACAGTTTAAAGTAAAGAATAATGCTGATTGCATATCATTAGTGTGGTTTGGGTTATAGAGCTCATGTATCTTGTGATTTAAACTTTGGCTGCTGTGAGGACTACTATCTGCACAACTTTGTTGACCTTTTCTCACACATATCTGATTATAATTGAAATCCTTTGGCCAAAAACTCACACGTAGACAGACAAGGATATACAACATTATTGAGGGAAAGAATAAAAATCAACAACACAAACACTTCCACGTACTTGTCAACATGGATTTAGTAGTGCCTTAAAGAGCGAGCTTACGCCAACCTACCAAGCCAATAGATGTCTCTTATGCTAAACATCTGACTTTTACAAATGAAACATGCTCGGCCAATACAAAAAAACTCAAATATTTTCTCTTTTCTATAGACATTTATGCCACAACTTGGAAACAAAGGTTATCTTCATCATCTTGGAGTTGTAGAGCTATTACTGTGTTTAATATGTAGGAATATAGAGAGCGTATAGAAGTGAGGTGAGAGGATAGAGAGAGAGAGAAAGCGAGTGAAGTGAGGTCTCTGAGTTGTAAAGGGTCTGGCCTTTCTCAGGACCTTCCAAAATTTCCCACAGGCCTGTTGGAAGCCTGGGGCTGGAGTACAAGATGCCCCAGGGAGAGAGTCTGACCCTGGGCTGCCCTCTGGGCCTGAGCAGGGGGGGACGCAGGGCGCTTTTGTGTCTACTGGCTCCACCCACTGTGTGCCCTCCACAGCCTTGCTTTATCACTCCCAAAACTTCCTTTATCACCTTGCTTTATTAATTCTCCTTCCTTAAGAGTATTTAATTTCATTCCTGTTATAGTCCAGTAATTTCTGACCAGTCTGCAAATTCAATGTGGTGGAAAAAGGAGGACGTTCTCGCATTCAAATTTTCCTTTCCATTCAAAATTAAGAGTATTCCACAAACTCTACAGTTCATCCATCAATAAAATCACCCTTCAACAATAATTATTGAATATTAGGGAAAAACAAACAGAACCCTCCCTCAAGACTCTTGTGATTTCTCATATAAACAAACAAATCAGTGAAGAATATATAAAATTATTGTTTCAGAGAGACAGAGAAATCCATTCAGCAAAATATGAAACAGTTTTGGAAAACAGGAAACATATTGTTTTATATGTTACACGTACCAGACCAGCAGCAGGATACTGTATATGTGCTCTATTTAGAGCTAGTGCTGTATCATGTTCTCAAAGACATAAAGCCCTCAATCAAACCACTGACCATCTAACAGAGCACACACAAAATCACAGCCAGACTGCACCCAGGAGTGGATTTCGTGGATAAGAGTTGGTAATTACAGGTACTTTTAGACCCTCATTATATTATAATAAAATAAAGCATGCATAATTGCACACTTGGAGAAAGAAAATGTGCTAAGAAAGTAATTTCACTCTTTCCTTAAAATTCTATGTGGTGTGAAATGTCTGCCAACACCCATACACACACTTCACATAACACATTCCACAACACTATATCAAATTATTGTGCAATAACACATACTCATACCCATGAAATTCAAGCCCCTTCAAAAACACATTCACATCAGCTGTTCCACACATTTTTTTTTTTACTTTTTTTGTTCAATTTCAAAACCTGAGCTTCCTATGGAAGCATTATTTTAGACATCATAGGTGTGCTCCTGACATGTTTTAGCCAAATTCTTGTGTCCCTGTATCCCTGTGTTTCTGTGGTGAATTCAGAATCCAAAATGGCAATTTAGAGAAAGTACTTTTGATACATAAACTTATAAACAAAAAATAAACTTTATTCAAAATACCAAGAAAAAATTGCCAGATTTTAAGGCAAAATCTCATAAAACCCTCCCGGAGAAGGAAATCCTTGCAAAAGTAGTAATAAAGAAATAAACAAAAACAAAATCAAGGCCAAGATATGGATGAGGTGACAAACATAAATAACAAATATGCCCTATTCATAAAAAAAATATATATATATTAGTTCCGTGTAATTAAAAATTGTCTAACATACCCAATATTTGTGCGTGCAACATATTTATTAGTCACGGTGTTGTTAGCTTGGCTAAATGCTAACACTAAAGTTTTAATAAAAGTGCAGATCTTTTCTTCGGCACTGTGATGTACCAAAGTGTAAAGGATTATCGAAAAAGATAATTGTAGTACGAGGACTTGGTGCTACACATCGGTTGTTGATTTGAATTTGAGATGGTACTTAAAACTGAAGGCAGACTTTATACTCATTTCTAAACTAAAGTGTTTAAAATCAGTAATTTAAAAGGTTTCATGAAAGTTAAGATGCTGTCTTAGAAGTCAGCAGTCTATGTGAGATGTAGGCAGTGAGGCAGCACACTAGGAGCTTTTGTGTAATCGCTGGAGCCTTTGTGGTTAAATGTAGATTTATGTCGGTTTGGTTTAGCTTGGCAGCTCGCTTTCACCACAGTCAATCAGTCACACACACACTCACAGTGGGACATGAACACATGGTGGGCACATGCACTTGAAAGAATTGCATTTCGGCTCAATTCAACTTGATGATGGGGAAACAAAGAGAATGAAAGAGAGAGCAGAAGAGGGCAAAGGTACAGATGACATTGTTAAATGAAAGGTTTAATTTCCATGTAATTATTACTAATCCTGTGTGACTGCACTGGAGGCTTCCTGAAGCTGAACTGTGAATAATAGAGTGTGTGTGTGTGTGTGTGTGTGTGTGTGTGTGTGCCAGTGTTGTAATTCAGTCTGGCATGAGTTGATCTCTGTGGCTACCTTACATGGGGTGCCCCATTATGCTGACCCCCCAATCACAATCTAGCCCAGTTAAATTATTGGGGTCTGGGGGGTGAGGTCAATAGCACAGCGATTGTCACAGTAAGAGGATGACTGATGTTATCGTGACATCACACAAAGAACAGAAGTGCATTCTGGGAGAGGCACCTGCAATGACAGTTCAGCACATTCCACAGCCATCCTGTCTCCAATCTCGTTCACACACATCACTCACTCGAGTAAAACCAACATGAAAAATGAACAGAGTTTCATATAAACACATTAGGGAGCACTCCATCATACCGGTCCCCCTTTACCGCTTCACATCTGTCTCTCTCTCTCTCTCTCTCTCTCTCTCTCTCTCTCTCTCACACACACACACACACACACACACACACACACACACACACACACACACACACACGCACACACACACACACACACACACAAGGTTTCAGTGATAAACCACTCTTAATTTTTCCTTTTACTCTCTTTCATTTCTTTTGAAAAGCATTTTTATGGATATTACTGTTAAGGCACATTCATATATTAATTTCCCCAAAAATATGATTAAAAATAAATGGTTATCAGAGTGTCAGTCCTTAGTTACATGTTAACATCAAAGCTAAGATTAAACAGAAGTAGTGATAGATCTTTTCTGCATCACTTTGATGTAACAAAGTGTAACAGATAATTTTAAAAAGATAAATGTGGGGTAGGTTCTTCAAATTGGTTGTTGATTTGAATTCATATGGTAGTCAAAAGAGAAAGCAGATGAACACAAGCTTGCTGGGATTTAAGTGGGCTAAATGATGGGGAAAGTCCCTGCATATGTTACCAGAAACAAGTCGTTTTCACTGGAAACATATAACAAAATATGTGACATAAATAATAATAAAAAGACAAATTAAATAAAACATTAAAAACATATAACAATAAAAAATAAAATAAATAATTTTAAGTAAAAAATAAAAAGGAATGTCAATAATGTTATTAAATGCATGTGCCAACACATTTACTTTGGCAGCTTTTAAATATCATTTATTAGATGAGTGTGTTTTATAAGCTCATCATGGCCATTATCTGTTCTACCTTTTGGGAGAGAAAACTAATCGAGAAGTAAAAAAGATGATAAATGAAGTTGATAAATGTAACAAATTTGAAAAAAGAAAACATTTTATAAAAATTAACTAGCGCCTCTCACTTGAAGTGAAGTGAAATGTTATTTGTAACCCATTTTACTTCTGTAATTCAACATAATTCAGAGAAAAACGGGATAATCAAAAATGATATATAAGGCAGAGCTGATTTGGATAAACTCTAAAGCCATTCCAGATGTGGGGCAAGTTATTACATTTTGATCAAAGATTACAAAGGCATTTTTTTCTATAAAAAAATGTACCAATGAATAATACGGTGTATTAATATTGCATGTATTAATAAAGTAAATACGATCAACTTCATATTTCATATTGATTTAAAGCTCACTTTTAGTTCAATCAAAGATGAAAATTTGCCAGAAATGTGTTAACTCTCAGGCCAGACAAATTTGTTTGTTTATTGGAACAGATTTGGAGAAATTTAGCATTTCATCACTTGTTCTCGCTATGTTTAACTTCAAGTCCATAACGCTTCTTCCAATCAAAAATCCTCTCACATTAAAATCCATCAACATATTCGTTTTGGACTGTTTTTGCTCGATCTGTGCATATTTCTCTTCTGACAATCTGATATGAATTGATGACTGAAGTCATGTGGATTATTTGTAGATCATCATATTTTTTATCAGCTTTCATTCAGACTCTCATCCTGTTGGCACCCATTCACTTTATAGGTAAGCAAGTGATGTAATGCTGAATTTCTCCAATAAAAAAAGAGAAAGATTTACATTTTGGTTGGCCTGAAAGTGAGGGTGAACATTTTTGGTGAACTTTCCCTTTAAACACATACAAAAAACAACACTTCTCATGCGAGGATTTCTCCTGTTTTTCTTCACACATGGCAAACATATGAGTGACCCCGAGCATCCCTTTCTCCTCTTCTCCTCAACCTTTAGTCCTCTTTTTCCGCTCGGTCTCTAAATGAACTAGCTCTCACTCCCTGAGCGTTTCACTGTTTCCACAGCAGGTTGCCTATCAGACAGTGTGTGCTCAAAGGCCTGTCAGTCTGACCACTGTGACCCGCTCTGTAAACCCAAACCACCAATCACAGCTTTCTCGTTACATGTCTGGGAATCTGTCATCCTATTCTCTGTTCTCCCTGTTGTCCCGATGATGACACCTGACCCCTGTAAACCCGAACAGTTTCCAGTGAGGGGACTCTCTCCTTTCACACACACAGGTTTCCTTGTTTTATGGGGACATCCCATAGATAATGAATTTTATAATGTATAAACTGAATATTCTATCCCTTTACATAACCCTACACCTAAACCTACCCCTCACGCAAAACCTGCTATTTTTGATTTTCATAAAATTTAATCCTGTATGATTTTGTGAGCATAAGTGACTTACTTCAAAGTGGCAAAAACTGTTACTGGCCCCCAAACATTCGAATAGTAGTGTATTTTGGTTGTCTCTTGGAAAATTTGACCTTCAGATGAACACAATGAAACACAACGGGGGAAAGCCTCTGTAAAGTACAAAAAACATAAAGAGAGAAAAAGCAACCTATATAGTGCCAAACAGACCTGGGAATGTGTTTCAAGGAATTAACTGATTTGATAAGAGTAGGAAAAACAATGTGCTCATTTCAAACAGAACCAATAAATAAAATCTTTCATCAGCAATCAAAACACTTTCACATGTTTTTTTGTGACCAACTATTTTCAAATAAAGGGCAAATCTCTTTCCCTTAAGAAACTCTATTGTATGACCGGATATTGACTTTACACAATCTCTCTAATGCACAGAGCTGGTCTCAACACAGCGTAAGAGAACCAGTGAAAAACAAATTAGATAAAACAGACAACAAACGAAGTCCAAACCCCTGTCTCTAAATGTAAATATTAGAACACATACTATTACAAACAGGTGTTTAGCAGTCAGGAAGACATTGCGCGCGCGTGTGTGTGTGTGTGTGTGTGTGTGTGTGTGTAGGTCTTCATGCTAGAATGGGGCCCTCTTGAAAGTTTAGAGAACCCTGAAACACTCAGTGGCCCCAAAGCAGTCATCATACAGAAAAAAAAAGACTCGGAAAATTACAAAATCCTGAGCCCGGAAACCCTGAGGAGAGCCACGAGCTGCAGGACCTCCACGAAGGAACTGGGAGTCTCCCTCCAGCTCGCCTGAACAGAAAGCAGAGGGGGAGAGCAAAGAAAAGGAAAAACTGAAATGATCCACAAATAATGGTGAAGGAAATGAGGGGATGAGAGATGGAGAGATTAAAGGAAAGACGGAAGGTATGTTGAGTGAAGCTGTGAGCCACAGGATGAGGTTTCAAACGTCTGAATGAGAGAAAGTAAGAGAAAGCAATGCAAACCAAGCAAGAAGGGATGACATCTCGTAGCAAGCAGAAATACAGTCAGGCTTTACCTAACACCTTCCATCTGGCCATATTTCATCTCTCGGTGTAATCCCGGTTTCATCATGACAGTATCCTGTCACAGAATCTGTTCTTAAACTGAATGTTCACCTAAAAATGAAACTTCTGTCATCATTTACTCACCCTTATGTTATTCTAAAACCTGTATGACTTATTTTCTTCTGTGGGGCACAAAAAAAGAAAAGAAAAGACATTCACCACAGAAGCACCAATGACCAACTGCAAAGAGAATTATTTGTTTGAATCAGAAAAAATTTGCAGCGACCTGGTGGTGAGAAATCATGACATAATCATGATTATGTCATTAACATTTGTGAGTTATCTTACCCTTTTATTGAAAAGATCAGATGGCAAGCATGGATTGTAGTGCTGCCAAGCGGCATGTCTGTGATGTGCTCATGCACTGCTTATCCCAAAGCCCTAACAAAAACAAGCATGTAACTCATATTTCTCTGAAACGGGTGCTACGGTAACCCTGCTAATTAGCAGCATTCAAAGCTAATCTACAGAAATGCTTTCAAACTAACAAGCATAAAATAGAGAACCATGCAAAGTCACCCATGAATTCCTCTCCCACATATACAATATATTTTATTTTCCATTACAAATTCCACAATCAGTCCAGCATTATCATCTGGTGTTTCACCGCAAGACTGTACATTTGAAAAGTTGTTATACATATATAAAAAACAGGACATTCTGAGACATTTTATAAGAAAAACATCCTGCAAGAGAGCAAGATCTTGGTTTTCAGGGTCACATAATTTACAAAAAAATAAAAAAAAAGTTTGAATTAGCAATATACACTTCCGCAGCAATTTACTTGCAATGTCTATATACTCTCTCAGGAAAAAAAGATCCAAAAGCTGTCACTAGGGGAGTAGTGGCACCCTTTGGAAAGGTACTAATACAACACCCTTTAGATAATTGATAGATAGTATATATACATACTAAAATGCACTCTTTGGGGGTAAATAAGGTACAAAAGTATAACTTCTAAAAAAGGTATCTCCCTAATGACAGCTTTTGGACCTTTTTTCTGAGAGTGTAGTATCAAATGGGTTTCCTGAACTGTTTTTCTACATGTCCCCTTTAAGATCCACTGTCTGTTAGAAGCTCTGCAAGGATACAGTGAGAGAGAGTTCCTCTCTTGGTACAAGGCTGGTTTGTGCTCTGCTTTTTGTGTTTGGAAGGGAGACGACAACTTGGACAACTCCAAGGTCAAGGATCATGACCCCCATCCCGAGACGATGCTTGGTTTTAAAGACTCACAGTCTTTCACTCATGACAGTAGAGCATGAAGCAAGTGTCTTTCTCTCACACACACATAATTAACCTGAATCCGACACCCACATTTTCACTGCTGACAGAAAGACAAACCAGAGATGCATGAATTATGAAGATGTCAGCACAGGCGATGCATGAGTATGTACTGGAACATATGTGTGCATGCGTTTCGTAGTCAGTTTGCTGTCTGGGTATGGAAAGATAGATTAATTCTGCAATATCTGAATCTGATTTCACAATGCAAACATGCTTAAACTAAACTGTTTTAACAGAAAAATCCTCCTGTGTGCTCCCAATGTTTCATATTCTAGTAAGGCAGATGAACTAGAAATTAATCTTTTCTTTTGTCATTTTGATATGGTTGCTCTTTGGATGCTTTTGAAAGAAGAGCATGCTCAAGGCCTCATTTATTTGATCAAAAACACGGTAACATTAATATTGTGAATTAGTATTACAATTTAAATAATATTTAACTGAATTTTCAGAAGTAATTACTCCAGTCTTCAGTCACATGATTCTTCAGAAATCCTTCTAATATGCCTCTAATATTTGATGCTTAAGAAATATGTCTTCTTATTATTAATGTTGAAAACAATTGTGCTGATTTTTGTGAATTGAATTTTGTGGAAATAAATTGTTTTTCAAAACTCTCTCTAAAATATCAGTATTCCAAAGTATCTTGTCCCAAACCCACAGCCCACTGTGGATCTCAGTATAGGTTAAAGACCACAGATGCCCAAGTATTGTTTGCTCTCAGTTTTTATTCAAAAGACAGAGAACACACACATACACAAATTAAATTTCACTCGCTTTGAGCCCCACACCAAACAAACCGAATGGTGATGTGAGAGTTGAGGCATTTCTTTCTAATATATTCACAGTGAGTGTGTCTATGTGTCCATGACCGTGCAGTGTGGGATTTCAGTTTGAATGGAGCGATGAATAGTGGATTATGCTGAAAGAAGAGAATTGAGAGTGTCAAAGAGGAAAGACAGCGAGTGAGAGCAACAGACAAAATAGCCACCGGCCCACTTCCTGTTTTTAACTGATCTACCAAGCAGAGAGAGAGATCAGCTTGTCAGATGTACTGTCTTGCTTTTCTCTAGCTGGGTTGCACATTTAGTTCCAGGTGGTCTTTGTTAAGCTTCAAAAGCAGATAATTAAACCATTAACCATAAATCATCTGGGGCAAAGCATCACCTCTAGATCCTCTCGTTCTCTTTTCGGGACGTCCCCTTTCTCACCCATCACCATTTTCCTTCCCTCTTTTGCTCCTCAGGAGGTGGCTAATTGAGAACACATTGGTTCGTCTTTTCTGTGGTTGTTCATTCTGCCTACTGATTTATTAGAGCGAGGGTTGCTTGACGGGGTGCTAAGTGAATTGACGGGTGTTAGTTGGTGAAGGAAGCATCTTTATATGATTGACCTTCTTTATGTTCTCTCCTGATTTAATCCCCTCAAGCTTTCGTTTTCTCTGCTGTTCTTGTCTCTGCCTTGTTTGGGTATCTGAGCTGCTGAAAGTAATGTGTTTTTGTGGGACTGCAGACTTGATTGAGAGAGATGGGATCCTACTAAACAGGCACCCAGCCAAGTCCAGATCACTGTATTTTCCTATAGTTTTATCATAGCTGACACCATACTGCAAACGCACCCTGCCGGGTGGCTTTAACTTCACCAAGACACCCTGAAAGAGGTCATATAATAATAATTATTATTATTGCATGTCAATTGAATAAAGTTTGTGCTCCCAGATACTTTAATAACTCCTTTTGCAAAACCTGTGACAAACCCACAAACTTTCCCATTGAAATCCACATTGAGCAGTTTTTGAAGTCTAACTGGTGTCTTGGTGGATTCGGAAGACTATCTGAGTCCTCAGCAGAGGAAGACCTGAGATTAAAAAGATTCTATTCAGAGAGTAACATTCATAACACACCTCAAGATTTTGGCCTCCTGGGAAAGAGAAGTTTAATGACACAACACCTCATCAGAGAGAGAGAGAGAGAGAGAGAGAGAATGATGGGCCCCTCACTGATCTGAGTAAAGCAGCATTTTTTGGTATTGAAAAAACTGGCAGATTAAAAGGGATGAAGTGAATAAAAGAGAAAGGATGTGTATTCAAGGATGCATTCGGTTAAGAACCTTTGTACCAGTGATGAATTGTGTACATTAGGTGTGTAGAATTAGGCTATAGAAGTGTGTAGAATTAGGCTATAGAAACATACAGCACATGTGCAGTCTGACACTGACTGATAGCATTTAGAGACAGAACAATTTTAGAAGGCCTCTGAAACCCTCAAACGCAGTCTTCTAGTGAGCGCTTTTCTGAATCATTCAAACATTCCAACACTGATATTTATATTCCTCCTACTAAAACACCAGAACTGCTACCGTTAAGCTTTAAAAAAAAAACTGTTAGAACAATCTTACTTTATCACACAGCTGTCCTTCAGAGAGAGAGAGAGAGAGAGCAGCTGGGAAGTCTGGGAAAATTTTACCTGATAGACACTAGGATAGCTAGGACAGCTAGGACAACATGCTACATTGTCCAAAACAACATACTAACGATGTACTAAACTAAAACATTTTAAATAGTATTAACAATAATAATAAATATTATTTTAATATTATAAATAAATAAAAATTCTTAATTATCATATCATATGACATGCTTCTAACTAATAAGTAATTATATATATATATATATATATATATATATATATATATAAATACATATTTAAAAAAATATATATTTTTAGAAAAAAAATCTTAATTATATTAGAAATATAACCCATTTTTTAAATGCTTGTAACTAATGATTAATTATTTAATATTTCAAAATAATCAAATTCATTCCTTACAGCTAGATGCCAGAAATGTTGTTCTGCATGTTTTTCTTTTTTGTTTGTTGTTGTTTTTTTTTTTTTTTTTTTTTTTTTTGTTAAATAAAATAACCCCAGAATATGTTCTGTGCAAAATGCAGCATACTTGTATTCTTTCAAAATGTAGCCTATATGTGAAAGACAAATTACATGGCTAAAGTACATATAGTATAAGGTATGCTGTATATATAACTGTTTAAATGTGCCTCAGAGCTGAATTAAGTTTACAGTGCCAAAAGCAGTGCTGTGACTTCACCAGTGTAAAGCAGTAATTCAATCTGAGAGTTGTGGTCATTTAAATTAGGATTATGGCGTAATTCCTGCAGATCTGTGATCAGGAACATGTGGCAAACATTGTAGCCGGTCTGTCTCTGTTTGTTACCGTGATTAGAGGCAGGCCTCTGACTAAAGGGAGATTGCGTTCACACTCATTAGGACTGTTTATCAGCCTAAACATTTAAAACTAAACAAAGGACATGAACTTGAACAGTGTTTAAATATATGAAGAAAACTATAGGAAAGTGACAAGAGGTCAAAAAATGCTGGATTAATATATAGAGCTTTGGTCAAAAATAGAAATACCAAATGGCATGAATATGGTAATAATTCACTGCAGTGGTATGTATCAACTATTGGTGTGGTTATATGATACCATGGCACTAGTGTCAGTTAAGGTCTAAGCAATAGAAAAAAAGGAATAAATGCAAATTTTACTGCATCATGGAGTTTGCTAAATGTTAAACAGTGTCTCAGTTCTGTTTTCACTGCAGTCAAAATATTTAACTCCAAAACACCACACACAAATACACATACGACAGGGTTGATGCCAGGGTGAGGATTACAAATCTAGGCTGGCAACCAAAGTCTTTGGTTTGAACCCTCAAGCACACATTTAATAACTAGAAATGGACACAGAGAGACATATCCTACCTTCCGGACGGGTAAATATAAGAGAAACTCTGTCATGTAGAGCCAAAACCATCTAGTATTGGATAAGCAGCATCCTCTGGACTGAGACATAGATATGGGAGGGAAAAACATCCCACCACAATAACCGCTAAGACTGCGGGGGCTCACGATGAAGCCAAGGGCAGAAAAATAAGTGATCTACTGACTCAGTTAAAACAAACAGAGCAAAAGAACTGCTATTAATGCAATCATAATTACACACACACAGAAAATTCATTTATAGTCATTTATAGGCTAGTCATAAATGATAAATTTAATCAATTACAGAACTAAACATAAAAAGACACTTTCATTCAGACACCTGACAGAAACTTGTGTTTTGTTTGTCTGTTGTTTATATATACATCCTGTCATCACTGATATGCAATAATAAGAATAATTAATTACATTTATATAGAATTTTTGGGGGTATTCAAAGCGCTTTTACATGAAAGGGGGAAATCTCCTTGTCACTAGTGAATCTTGGGATAGTTTGGTTCACGACTGATCCAGTTGTTGTATCCTTCATGACCTGTTTAGGAAGGCTTTGAAATTGTGCCACTGTGATGCATTCGGTTTTTGAATGCCGCATCTCAATTAGGACACAGCCAAAGAATGAAAAAACAATGCATATTACTGTACTTCACTGCATAATATTTGAAATATTTACTAATCAATGTTCACATGCTATTTTTAATATTAGGCAGAATTCAGTGTACTGTACAGAGTACATTAGTGTTCTATTCTGAACATAGTCCAGTTCTAAGTGAGCACGTACAAAATCAGACCGATTTTTTTTCTTTGCTCACTGGTGAATTGCTGGATTAGTTGTTGCTTGCAGAACACACACAGTGTTTCAGAACCCTGTCTCACCCTAATGCCAAGTCATAACACTCAAATTCTGAAAGGAAATGTCAGTTCTTTATTAGTGACCTAATATTCTCCAGCACCATCACTCCCAAGAAGTTAAATGGCAAAAAGAGGTGGAAAAGAGGGAGCAGTGGAAAGAGAAAATGACAGAGGACGGCAGAGAGGAGAGACTGGAATATATGGGTGTTGACCATGTGTGTTTATCTGAGGGATGGAGGGAGAAAAGTGAAGCACGAGAGCGTGTTAACACATTTCATCAAGTAAAGTGGTGACGCTATTAGCTTAAGTTGTTTGGTGACAGTTTTGGCCTTTTTACCCAGTTTACTCTCTGACCGATCACCTCCCTGCCAGGGGCAGCTAATGGACTCATCCATTACAGTGACAACTGAGCGGAGCGCCGCGGACCAGCCCACGAATGGAAACATGAGGGAGGAAAAGTGAGTAGAATTAATGATTTTCAACGACATGCTAATTACCCCAAAAGTCAATTAGCCTCCGGCCCCCTGAATACATAACCACAAACACAACCTTCAAGCCCTATGAAAGTATAGTAATGTTTTCAGGCTTGCACAAACTCATATCACTCACATCCCTCAAACTCAGCAGTATCACATTTCCTATGCAACACACTAAATCACAAGCAGGTGGAAATACTCTTGTTGAATCTCCTCTACTCACTTCTGTCCAAACACACTGATAACCACACACGAGCAACCTCTATATTTGTATATTCTCTCTTTAATGGGTATGACTGGTCAGTATATATATATATATATATATATATGTGTGTGTGTGTGTGTGTGTGTGTGTGTGTGTGTGTGTCCAAAAATATTACTAATTGTTTTTCGGTAATTGAAATAAAAAATAAATATTAAATAGAGCCTGCTTGAGAATTTCTGTCCGATGAATGGATGGCCTTAGCACACGTGTGGTTTTGTTTACAATTTCTGGTTCATTTACAAAAAAAACTCAACATTGCATTTTTATTCGGACCTCCTGCAGAATGCCCTGTGAATACACCGGGGCCTTTTGGTGCGCACACAGGTTTGATTGACGTCTGCTCGCAGAAAGTGATTCCCTCGTTCTTTTGGAGCTTTTTATGGTCGTTACCTAACAGGGGTAAACAGCTGCTACTCTGATGAAGCAAATGTACGGTGATTCGGAAACTAAAAAACACAACATGAACACAAATCAGCGGGGGGGCAGTGGGAGGGGGGAGCAATCGAATTCTGTTGAAA
Organism: Carassius auratus; assembly: GCF_003368295.1. Lineage (NCBI taxonomy): Eukaryota > Metazoa > Chordata > Actinopteri > Cypriniformes > Cyprinidae > Carassius > Carassius auratus. The sequence goes on along the minus strand of NW_020527982.1, from coordinate 948,692 downwards.
ACAAAACAGAGTTGTTGTATATGTTTGAAGATCAAAGCAAACAGCTTACATAAGACTTGTAATATCCAAAAGCAACTGAGGCAACATGAAACAAAGTATAACAAAAATGTCTGAAGGATGTAGTTTATGCTGTGTTATACTGCCAACTCAAATAGATTGACTGCTTCAAGCGGTGTCATATTTATTGCCGTTGATTCAGTGTACCCCAGGCCTACTGTTTCTTACCAAACTCCAAGCATTCTGGGGAAAAAAATGCTTGAGCCATCATTAACTTTTGTGTTTTCATTTAATGTGTCACATCACAGCTCATGAGAGCACCAACCAAACTGTGGCTCATTTTACCCCAGTGTGAGCTTAAACCTACTCAGATTTTTCTCCCTATCTGCTTCTGCTTTTTATCTGCTTTTCAGCCCCTGGCAATGGTTTTCTGTTTTTTGGGTGTTTGTGTTTATTCTCAAATTCTGCCTTGCTCTTTAATCTTCCTTTATGAACATGTCATCCAGCATCTAGGCAAACTGGGACAGAGAGTAAATACTTTTAATGATATTTGACCTGCCCAAGACCTAGACACCTACACCAAACCCGAGCAAAGGGTGAATAATACAGACCCTTCCTTCTTTCTCTCTTACACACACACACACACACACACACACATAGTGGCAGTGGTCTCAGGTGACCTGTTGTGTTCTACTTCTTTCTCTGTGGGTCATTAGCAATGCAATCTTAACAGGTTATACAGCAATCTGCTCCGTGAGACTGCCGGAATATTGAAAATCCACATGCTACAATCGGCCACAAAACACTAACATAAAGCTGGCTGGTGCTCAAATGGCAAATCAAAAGTTCATGACAGAAACACAAGAGCTGAAGGAATCTGTCGAAGAGGATTTGGAGATTAAGTGTAAGGACAAAAATGCTGCTATAAACTATGAGACAAAGAAATCTTTGAGGTTAATACCTTTCAAAAGGTAATGATTTGCATCGTAAAAAGCGCTATACAAATAAACTTGAATTGAATTGAATTAAGTGGCTGTAAGTGAAATGAACACAAAAGTCATATGTACAGCTGCCACCAAATCTAGTGCATAAACATTGGCCAAAATTAACATCACTCATTTCTAACTCGTAATCATGTTTATGAATATGGAATGTTGAAGATCTCTAAGCGATACTTTTCAGAAACTAGAAAACAGGTATTTGTTTTTCTCTTCTACTTTCCACCCTTAATGTATTTTTTTCATAAACTACTTTGATCTACAAACAATCATCATGTATTTGTATTTAAAGTCAAATATATTTGATCTGAATAAATGGCAAGACCATTACTGTCCATTAAACACAAAAGTGCATGTTTAGATACTGACTCTAATAAGAGAAGTTCAGTATGACAGTACATGAGCTCTGATTTCTAAATCACTTCATCCTTTGGCATTTGACCCCTTATTAAAGTAGTGCTGATTTAACATGGACAGGTCTGACCCCTAGTGGAGAATGACCTGCATTACCTGTAACTTCAGCTCCACCCCAACATTTGTGGACATTTACAGTTCTGGCAAGAATGTCAAATACAATATCTGCAGAGAAAAATAAATAAATAAATAAAAATCTGCTGAATATTTTCATATGCATTTCTGAGAAAGGTTGAGTCAGTTTTAAATGTTCTTTGAATCACAGAACAATGTTGAGGAAGCAGTCATACTGAGTGTTAACTTTAGACAGCAAATTACCCTCATCACTGTACCACAATAACCTGAAAGACAGAAAAAGAGAGAACGAGAGAGAGTGTGTTTGATAAAGATGAAAAAAAAGAAAGAGTAGGCTGAATACAAAAATATTAAATCAACATTAATAATAATAATAATAACAAATGTTTCTCGAGCTCCAAATCAACCAAACTGAATTACCATTGTGACACTTAAGACTAAAGTAATAGCTGTTGAAAATTCAGCTATATCATAACAGGAATCAATTCTATTTTAAAATATTTTAAAATAGAACATAGTTGTTTGAATTTGTACAAATATTTCAAAATGTTTTAATTGTGTTTTCAATCAAATAAATGCATCCTTAGTGAGCAGTCAACTTCTTTATAAAAAAAAATAAAATAAAAAAATAAAATAAAGGCAGGTGTTTGTTTGTTTGTGTGTGTGTGTACCTGACAGGTGAGCTCCTGCTCTTGAGTGCTCTAGAGCTCCAGACTCTCCTGTCTCTCCCACCTAACATCAACAACACAGGAGCACGGATCTAAACACACATGTACACAAACCATATTAAGATCTACTATTTAGATATTAAGCTTATGCTACACAAATAAATACTACATACAAATCACTATTCCTGTGTGTTTGTGTGCAAGTAAAAGTGAGTGTACATCTCCCTGACCATGTTATGGAGACTGATTTGTACCCAGAAGTGAGTTAAACCTAACAAAGGATTTCAACAGCTTTTGGGGATGTTTTCATTTGTAAAACAAGAGTATATAACTAGCTGTAAATAAAAACAGAAGTCCATGCAATGTACACATTTGGATTAGGTAAGTAAATGTGTGTGTGTGTGTGTGTGTGTGTGTGTGTGTGTGTGTGTGTGTGTGTACCTGTGCAGCATGAATTATAGGTGACTTCTCCAGCATGGAAATGAGGGACTGTGATGTGGGCAGTCGGTCAAGAGCATACTGAAGCACAACAGAGGAATATCTCCTGAAGGGCCAGCATAAACACATAACACCATTACAGTCACCTTCAGCCACTGCAAACACCTTTTCATCTTTAATAACTGGGTTATTAACAAATGACGTTGATCGCTGGGTTTCTTGTCGTACATGCTCTGTAGAAATCTGGATAATGACCAACCAGGTGACAGGCCAGAAAACCACCGTGAGACCCACCCATCACTGCGACCCTATCAGGATCAAGGGTCGTCTCATTCTGCAAAGTCCACAACACTGCCCCTCTGGACACAAAAAAAAAAATACAAATATTGATTACAAATGATTCTGAGTTTCTCAATATGCGCACATTATTTGTGATAAAAACAAAACCAAAATTTTGTCCCTTGGGTGTGTGTTTATTCATTTAAGTGTTTACCTTATTGTTGTCACAGGCACTGCTGAAGATTCTCTCATTGTCTGCAGACCAGCATTGAGAAGGCAACGACTCATATAAACCTGCAAACTGACCTGTGAAGGGACGTGACATCACACCTGTGTTCATTGTGAAAAGCATTATATAAATAAAACTTTAATGTGTGTGCATGTGTGTTTTCATCTACAACAAATACCAAATACCTACAAAAAAGAGAAAGTAGTCTAATAAATAGTCTGATTTGGTAGTCAGTGAGATTAATCTTATTCAAATAAAACTCTTATGCTTACCAAGGCTGCAATTGTTTGAAAATACAGTAAAAACAAGAAGATTGTGAAATATTATTTCAATTTAAAACAACTTTTTTATTTTTATATTTTTTCAGTAGCGATTAGTACAGTGTTCACTGTCACTCGAGAAATGACCACAAATGACCAGACTTTCCAGCCATTCTGAAGGCAATAAACTTAGGCAGAAACATGTGCAACAACTGAAAACAATGTGCTCTAAAATTGACTCAAATTATCAAACTTTATTGAAATCCTGCAACTGGGTCCTGCGGGGCCGGTGTCCTGCAGAGTTTAGCACCAACTTGCCTCGACACACCTGCCTGGAAGTTTCTAGTATGCCTAGTTAGACATTATTTAGCTGGTTCAGGCATGTTTAACCAACCCTGTAACAGCACAGGGCAAATAGAGTTTAATAGAGCTAAAAGTTTCTTTTCTTCTCCTATTCTTCTGAGCACCTTCAGATATCAGACTTTTGTGTCCCTCACGGACCAGCATCTCCTCAGTACTGCCAGCCTCAGATGCAGTCAGATGAAGCTCTGATGCAGGTAAACGCTTTTCTGATTTCAACTCTACATATGTTACCTTTGGTTTTTTGCTCTTGCACATGGCCAGGTGTTTTAGAAAACTATTTTTCCTCATAAAAATAGATGTGCAGCTGACGCAGTGAAAGTGTGGAGCAGTTTGGCCCTTTAAATGACATTTAAAAATGAAGAACTCTAATGAAAGAGTCCTCTGTTAGAAATCCATGTAATACTAAGATTTACTTATGCTTCTATAAAATTCTATGCTTTAGTAAATGTTAATATTTAAAGGAACAATAATAATTTATTCCTACGACTTCAAGTAAAATGTATACATTTCAATGCTTTTAATTTTTTTAACGCATTATTTAGTACTTGCCCTTGTGCCGTATTGCTCTTCTTCTGTGACCCAGTAAATGTTTCAAACATTTGCTTTTAATGGTGGGTTTGAACATCTCAGGCCCACAGAAAGGAGAGTGGTACCAGGAACAACAGTCCTTAAATTTCTGGAGAGTTGGCTGCTCCTCTCCTCGCAAAGGACAAAACATTAACACATTAAAACACCTTGATGTGTCTCTTGATGATGGCCATATCAGACAAGTGATTTGTACCTAAATCGATCTGAATCTGCATTTCAAAAAGAAAAAAAAAGAAAAGAGAGAGAGATAGAGAGAACGTAAAGCTTAGTGTCATTTAAAGCTAAATTAATGTCATTATATGGCCAGGCATAAAAATATAATACAGGGGAGAGACAAAGAATCCATTACAAGAGAAACGCTCTGAAATAACAGTTGATCCTTTAACAGCTGACTCCTCCAGCCACGGGCCAATCAGCAGGCCGGCTGAAAAAGAGTTTTACCCATAGACTGAATAGAAACAGGTTTTAACGTATAAAGCCAGTGATGCATCAAAGGATTTTTTTTTCGGAAACCTTGCTAGTTCATTCCTGACACAGTGCGAGCTGATAGATCTGCCCTTATCGCTAAGTATGCAGAATTGTTATAATTTACTAGTTACTAGTAATTTACTAGTTATAATTTTTTGAATGTTTACTTGTAAGGCTGAACATTTAAGCCAACTTTGAGTTAGGTCGAAAATCTCGCGAGAGTATGAAAGGAGCCGTGTAAATAGTTTTTCAAAATAAGAGTAAAAAAAACAAAAAAAAGACACACATTAACATGATCCTAATTAGTTACTTAAAATGAAATATAATAACAAACGAACAATATATGTATATATTTTTAAACTGACTCTATAAAACAACAAATTTTAAATGATATGCAATCAAATACACAAGCTGATAAGATTTGTAGAGCAATTCTAGTCATCACACTTTCTCCATGAATTTTGTCAAACCACAAAATACACTTGCCCCTGTCAAAAAGACTTCCAACACTGTTAAGGAGAATTACATAATTTATTTACTTTTTTCTTCCAAAATCCTGCTGCTGCATACAGTACTTTTGCTTCAAAGAAAACTTGTGTTTTTTATATTTAGAAAGAAATTCAAAAGAAATGTTGAAAGCATGACCTAAATGTGCACACATGGGCTTGTGGTAAGGGTACAATGATGCAAAAACATTATTTGACTGCATCCCACAGAGCCAAAAACAACAACAATCATGTTTAACATCTTAATTCAACCCTAGAATTAAGATGTGAAACATGGTAGATTTAGTGTCAGTGAGAGAGGTTTAACAATGGTCTACACTAACTCTGGCAAACTGCAGTCAAAGATAAATTTTCATTTGTTTGCATCATCAGATCATAGGTGCATCAGCATAATCCATTTATAAAATGCATATAGAAAAACTACAAAGAACTAGGTTTTCTTGGCCTCTTTGTTTGTAGCAGAACTGTAAAAAGTTAATGTTTCAATGATAAAAATTCTCTTTTGTCCCAAAAACACTCGAGGAGGTAAAACAGGTTTCAACAGAAAAGCTGAATACAGCCTTACAAGAGGTTGTTATAAAGATACAATATTTCATGTTTGTTTAATAGTAGGATTCCTAGCTTTCACACTGTGATGTTAAATAAAAACACAACACCGCATACACACGTGCACACACCCAGCCTTTCACACTCAGTCACGCATGTCCATTGTCAAGTCTCTGGCTTGGCAGTATGTCAAACTATAATTTCAAGTGAGCCGAGTGGATTCTAAGGATGTAGTGTTTCTCTGTCGCCTTCATCCTCACATCACGTCGGCACGTTTGTCCCTCACTTTGTTCCTCAATTTAGTCCGAGCTTTGAATGCAGCAGAGTTAAACAGATGCTGTGAAAAGACAAACCAAAATTGCATAAACATACACAAAACCTGATTTAATTAGCATTTTTTGGCAGACAGCTCAACAAAATCAATTGGATCTGACTTCACTCTACAAGCTTAGACTTTTTGTTATATGTCAGTGTCACCTTTTGTTATTTATTATAAGCGAAAAGGTTCAAGATTACCCTCTCTGTGCGGGAGATCCTGCTGGCTTTGACAGACGCATCCAGGATGAGAGGAGGTCCGAGTCCGAAAATGTCCCTCAATAAAGGATTAAACTACAAAAACAGACACAAAAACTCTTAACAAACACTACAGAACAGTTGTTCTCAAACATGGAGTCAGGGCCTGTTTGGGGGAGCTCAAAAGACGTTAAAGGTAGCCTCAAGATGACTTTAAATTATTTAAAAACAAGCTACAAAAAAAGCATTAAATAAAAATTCTAAACTGGTCTACAAATATACATATTTTTAGGTTACAAAATTGTAAAATGCCACAGGTATTTTATAAAGAACATAAATTTAACAAACTCTAAATTGTACTAGGTTAGAAATTGAGAGTGAAAAACGGCATTCAGCTCCTGAAACTTTCACTACAAAGCACTGAATTTCTGATTGGTTTTACTTCGAATCAGAAGCCTGCACTTCAGTTCTGATTTGATTCAATATCGATTCATTTAGATACTCACCTGTAGGTGGTGTCTGACTCCTGACTCAAGCACTTCCTTAAAGGCATCATAAATCCTGCGGCGCATCCAGCCATCAACGTAGATGGCCTCAATCCCAAACTGGATCTTCTCCTCTGTGAAATCTTCATTCTGAAATTAGGAAGGAATGTTTGGTCTGATGTCAGTAAATCTTAAAACCATAACCATCTAAGACAGTACTGGAACAACTCGGCTTATTAGCCCTGCATGGAACGTGGCTATGACATATTTGGATGTAATTTAATGACATGTTATTTTAAAATAAAAAGGCATGAATTGTGGTTCTCCTGTCACCTCAATGTAGTGCAGCACCTCTCTGAAGATTGAGCGCTGTTTCCTGCGGTCATTTTTAGCACGATGTTTATTTCCATCAGTCGCTAGGCTCTTCAGACTGTCACACAATGCATCGCAGTCCTTGTACACAAACTCCTGAAATACAACACACATTACGTACACTGCCATTTTCCTGACATTCAAGCTTATTCACCATTACACAACACACACCTGATCGATGTCCCGTCCCAGTTCATACAGCAGAGCTATGGTCTCTCCCACAGCAATCCTGAAGTTCACCTCACTGCTTTCTAAGCAAGCATGTAGACGTGGCAAGTGGCTAAAAGACAAGACAAAGGGAAAGATCATTTTACAGACAAATAAGTCTATCTGTTCAATCTGGGTGTTGTCAGATAGCTTTATTTCACCCTGATGAAAGCAATACATTAAATATAATAATGCCTTCTGTATTCACTGTGGCTTAGATATCAGAACGGTTTTGGATTGTGGCTTTTTAACAAGAAAGGCAAAGATTTGCAAGCCTGTACACTATAAGGGTGAAATTGACAAGAGAGAAGCATTCTTCAGTGCTTAATTATAAAAGCGACTTCCAAAGAGGAATGAAAAAGCGACTCATCATAAAGATGCAATAGTCACGAGAAGGTGCTGGCAAGTACAATAGTACAATAGTATAAGCTAGAACATGGAGGGATATAAAAATATTGAGAGCACAGAAAAAGCTTTTTTTTGTCGTTAAGTTATTTTTGTTACTGAAGTTTAGCAAGGAGATATGGGTAGATTTATGTGTCCAAACATTATCAAAACAAGTTTCGGCCGTTTCTCAGTAAATATGTTTCTTGTATTTGTTTTTTTTTGTTGTCCTTTATAGTGTGCAGACCCCTTTTTTTGCATCTTATAGGCTGTTTGGATTATTGTGGCTTGTGCAGTGAGTTTTTGGCAGAATTTAAATTTTTGTAAGAAAAAATTGGTTATTGTTAAGCTTGTTAAACATTTGTGCAAAGATGCGTTTTCTTGCGATTCAAACTCACTGGCTGAGAATGGTGTTGATGCGTGATGCAGGGCAGAGGGTGCAGAGCAGAGCCCATGACTGCAGGGCGGCGCTGTGGAGTGCAGGGGTCCCGGCTTTGACAGCGGGCAGAGAGCCATCACCGAGGGGATATGCACCCACAAACACACTCTCCAAATGACCAAGAGACTTTATCAGGTCCTGAAAAAACAGGAGGAAAAGACAGATGATGCTTCTACAAACATGCAGATCTATAAATATTCAAATGCATTTTACAAGATCTGATCGTACCTCTGCATCATCTGAGGCAGACACGTAGCAGCACATACCCAGAGCTCGAGCACACTGACAAAAGGTGAAGATATAAGTAAACAATCCCATTTTAAATGTTTATGTAGTCATAGTTTATAGACGTATATTGAGGCATCAACTCACACTCTGTCGAGCGGACAGGCTGGCACAACTGTCAATCAAGATGGAGCTGAGGATGGGGCTGAGCATCTTGAAGCCCTCCTCACCTTCAACTCCGCCCCCGAGCTGCATGCACAAGAGAGCGCTCACTGTAGCAGCAGCGGCCTGCTCCTCTCCTCCACCTACAGATAAAGACACTATCAAGTTAGTAAACTCCTTTTATTTGCAAAGCGAGAGAAACCAAAGATAACATGTCTACAAATCCAAATGCAGCCTGGAATTTCTCCCCCCACTGCCGTCAATCAAGTTTTATTTCTTATCCTTTATAGATACATTTACAGTTTGCTAATGGATGAAGAGTGGTAGTTCTTTAAAAAGTAGAAGCACACAGACGTTTTGTTATTTTTTTGCCTTTCTTAGGCCCCGTTCGCGTTTTAACAGCAAAGTGGTCATATTTTGTTTCAATTCTTTATTAATTTAATTCAGAAATATGATTGAAACATTTTATGTTTGTTAAATTGAACTTTGTTTGTTTTAATATAGCCTATAAAGCGGCCAGCACAAGACCGTGAGTTGAGAATGTTTGTCAGTTTATCCTTCTCAAAAAGAAATAAATAAAATTAGTATCATAATATTTTAAGAATTAAGTCAAAATTACGACAATGAAATCATGTTGCATCACATGAAGTAAAACTGAATATATTACACCTGTATACTTCGCCAAAATATTAATAAAAAAAAGGTATGTGGCACCTGTCATTCTTCACATTTAAAACGAAAAACAGCAATAGGCTTACTGACGATTTTTTAAACTCACATTGATTTATTTCACGAGACTAGTTTGTTTTAATTTGTTCTGTTTTTTCAACATGCACTCAAATATTTGTTATTACTTTCGTGCTAAAAATATTAAACAGGAAAATATAATTGATTCACATGCCGCATGAAAGGAGGCGAATATCTCACTACAGATTAAAGAGCGTTTGTATTTTTTCTTAAAATTGACAGAAGCCTGAGGCTTTGTGTTATAATAAAAAGTAACAAAGCCCAAAGCTTATTGCTATTAAAACGTTACATATTATTTCCAAGCATTTATACCATAATTAAGGGCTGGTGAATAGTCACATAACGTTATTTACTTCAGAAAAATCAAAAGAACAGAGTCTAATTTTTAAATAGTTTAAAAAAAAATTATGGTTATCAAACCAGTGGAATATTACATTTTATTCCTTCAAATAAATCATTTTACTGCATTTGCATTCAGTTATTTTGTTAACTTTGTTGTTCAGTTTTTTGAGTCGATTGAGATGCGTTGACACCGAAGACCCTCTCACAACATATTGCTTTATAAATCTATCGCGCCTGCCTCTCAGAAATGTTAATGTAATCATGCTGCACATGTCAGTAGTTCCCTGGCGCGGTTGCTTACACTGCATGCGTACTGCACCCTGATTAAACTGAACTGGGCTCTGGCCCACTTCTTCCAACCAACCGCGTCAGAGCGTGGCACGGAGCGATCACAGTCAACCGAACCGGGCTTTGGGGGTAAGACACGCGCGGGCACAGTTCACATCCTTAGAAAATAGTCGCACAGACTAATCGATAATCAGTCATTAAATCGACTAATCGAATATTTCGAAAATCGTGACCCATCCCTACATATAAATATATATATAGCCAGAAGATTCACTTCAGTACTCATAGAAAACAAACAAACATGTAGGATTGCAAAACCGGTCTCTGTAGTTTTAATAATCTAAGGAGTGTCCCATTGACCTTAATCTGAACTTTGACAACGTGTGAACACAAAAAGTCCTAATACACACCTTTCCTCAAGCTCCTCTCCAGACAGTCACTGATGGTGAAACGTCTCTCTAACAGGAACTCATACAGCACTCTGGAAGAAAACCCCAAGCGCAGACTTTCTAGTGCAGCCAGACGGGTCTTAGCACTGGAAAACACAAAAGATTAGAGTGAAACAGCTACAAAGCGCATTTAGTTTTCAATAACTGTGTGTGCTTGCACTGCTCACTGTTGCGTCAGCATATTGATACCTTTTGTCCATCAGATTGTCGATGCATTGCTTCAGTTTGTCTTCAGTTTCTTCCTGAGCAGTTTGTTCATCTACCACCTCTCCTGCACAGCACAAAGTCAGTTTTTTTGCACTTGTATACTACTGGCAAAACATACTTGTGATAATGTTGTGCATGTCTTAGGTTTTTAATTGTTGGTGTACCTGTGCCCTCCTCTATGACTGATGCGCTCTCACTGGCGCTGCTGCAGTGACTGACGACATCCGACGCCAAATCATCATCACTCACACCAGACTCGCCTCTCGCCCCATTTCTCCCTAAAACAGTGTGAGAGAGAGACATGATGAAGAGATACACAGTGAACATTAGTTTAATGGTTTAATTAAATGAAGGATGAGAATGATCATAGGTTAGCCAGAGGGGTGTGTCATAGTGTGATCGTGTGTTTTAACTGTCCACAAAGTTCATATACCTAAACCCTCTGCTTGGACAAAGCCAGAAGATTCACTTCAGTGTTCAGAGAAAACAAACACACATGCAGGATTGCAAAACCAGTCTGTTAGTTTTAATAATCTCCCATTAACTTTAACTGAAAGTGTGAACAGTCTGACTATACAGAAAATCACACCTCTTTCATGCTCACACTCACACTTCTTAGCAAACCAACAACTCAGAAACAGAGCTCTGATTTGGGTCAAAGTTCAGCGTGGCCTCTCTGAAACACACATATACACACAAACATACAATGGCCCTCTTTGTTTTCCATTGAGATACCAGCAGACCTTTAGTTTAACATGAAAGTGTCCGTCTTAGAATCATGAAGATTTGTAAATAACGTTTTAAAATTAAAAATGTACTGAAGAGAAAAAAAAATTGATACTTAAATAAAGAAAGACAGATTAAATCCTCTGAGAAGCTATCCTCTTTAAACCAATCACTGTCTCTCTGCACTGATCAACTCTGGATCATGAAACTACTGAATCAATTCTCTTCAGTGATCAGATTAATCTCTAAAAGATAGGTCATGCAGTTCATACTCTTGAAAAGATTCAATCAAACATTTAAGCTATTACACTATATGTATTTGTGTTTCAAACAGCCTTACTAGATCTTGCCTAAAATGATGTTTGGTTTAATCATGATTTAACTTGATCAGTCTAATTTCCTTGAGAGGATTTTAATAAAGACGTGACTCATTTGTAAGTTGGTCTGCTTAATGTACATAACACACTACTGTTAAAATGTTTTTGGGATCGGATTGATTTTGATTTTAAATAAATCTCATGCTCACAAAGGCTACGTTTATTTGATCACAAACACAGTACAAACAGTAATACTGTAAAGCTGAATTTTAAAACAAATTGAGAATAAAGTCATAACTGTTTAGAACTTAAAAGGCCTCAAACTGGGAGTCATCAGTATCTCATCAATATGAATGTGACATTCCAACAGACTTTCGAATGGCAGTCTAACTGTTTTACCAATACATGCAACAGCATAACAAGACATGTCAGCAGGGATGCGATGGGAAGAAGCAGTTCATTCAGCAGAGAATGAATACCATGTGGGGGATGAGTCTGGAATGGTTGGGAATTTATGAAAAACAAATTTGAGACAATCTACAGTAGCCTCAGACTTTGCAGAGTCAAAATGTGGATAGAAACTGTTAGTCCAATTATTTTGACTTGAGTTCCAGTACTTTCCAGAAGCCTCATCATTCAGTGGAGCTGAACTTGCAACAGACTGGACACTCGTGATTCCCGAGCAGCGGGAGCTTTAGCATTTAATTTCACCATAAAAAGGTCAAATGAAATTACTATTGTTAAACATCCCTGTTCCGCTCTGATTGCTCAAAGACCAATGAAGGAAAACTTTAGCTGCCTCAGAGAAACAGCTGCTTGGTGAGACAATAAAAGCCTCTACTGATAATCATTTCCAGTATAATAGGAGTCAAAAGAAACATTTCTGGTTTGTCCCAGTGAAGAGATAGTTGACCTTTAATAATGGGGCCTTGGAGGTACTTTTGACCAAAAATGTTAGGAAACACTGATCTAGACGTCTGTTTTCACAAGAAAGCAGAAGTGATAGACGCTTCTGGGGGATTTTGGTTCTCAAGTCATGAAAGGCATTAGACAAATGAAAGAAGATGTAAACAAATACACATGAATGGATATACACATGTAGCTTATTAAACATTAATGGGCTGAGAGGCATGGAGTCACAATCAAGATCAGGTCATGCTACCTGCACGTGACAAGGCAGTCTTTGACAACTGCAGCTGAAGCACTTCCTGTCGAAGTGAGCCTGCTCACAGTGAACAGGAGGAAGAGAGAGATTAAACCAGGTCTTATCTGAGATCAGTTTGACATTTCAAACATTCAACTGTAGGACAAGGCCAGCTGACAAGAACTGGTACTCTTGCACTCTGAAGTTCTCAAATCTTTCAAATGTATAACCCTGCTGGTCTTCTAATCTGGTATTATTTGTCTACTTTGCTGGTTTTGGTCATATTTAACCTGGTTAGAATGGAAATTCACCTTGTCCACCGATTAGACACATACAACAATTCTATAGCAGTTGTGAAACCACCTGAAACCAGCTAAGACCTGCAAACCATCATAAGATGGTTTAAACTTTTTCAGTCAGTCAGTTCTAACCTAAATGCACTGGTCGGCGCTGTGGAGTAGGAGTTGCATGATTAATCGAAATGGAATTAAAATCGCGGTTCAACAGAAGCTGCGTTTTTCATGTGTATCTTTCAGTGAAGCACAGTTCTGTGATCAGTAGTAAGTCTCCAACCAAAGGCCAGAGGGCGCTCTCGCACCAACTCCAAATACCGTATTTTTCGGACTAGAAGTCACACCAGTCCAAAAATATGTCATGACGAGAAAAAAAAACAAAACATAAGTCGCACTGGACTAAGTCGCATTTATTTAGACCCAAGAGAAAAAATTACCATCTACAGTCGCGAGAGAGGGCGCTCTATGCTGCTTAGTGTAGGCTACAGGAGCAATGAGCAGCATAGAGCACCCTCTTGCGGCTGTAGATGGTAATGTTTTCTTTTGTTTCATTTCTCTTGGTTCATGTCAAATTAAATCTGATAAGTCGGCACCTGACTATAAGTCGCAGGATCAGCCAAACTATTGAAAAGAAGTGCGACTTATAGTCCAGAAAATACGGTACACATCGCAGAAGAAACCCAGAAAATGCCTATAGCGGTAGCTGGATAAATAGAACATTTAACTGCTTTCATTGATTCAACGTGATTAATAAACACAGGACTTAAAGTGAAAGTTTGGACTGAAAGGAAGTTATTAAATGTGGTATTTTCATATGATTTCAAATGGAGCAGCATTTACTGCACACAGAGCTGTAGTTCACTGAGAAGCTATGCAAACAGCAGTCATTATCGCGAAAGATTTCTTCGGTAATAAAATCGTCTTTGATTACAAAACCAGCTTTACAAAACCAGCTTTACAAAACCAGCTTTACTAATACATTTGCGCATGATAATCGCATTCGATTAACCATGCAGCCCTACTGTGGAGTAAGTAAACAAGTTATTTTTTATCAAAGAATGTCGTCTGCCTCACAAAGTTTGGAATTACTTTGATTTAAATGTTCTTACTAAATTATCTTACGAAATGGAATTACTTTTGATCAAATCAATCAGTGAAAGTTAGGGATGGGTACCGAAACCCGGTATTAAACTGGCCCCGGGGCTAATTGATGAAAGACCGTAGTATCAGTAAGATCTGACGCTATTGGTTCTGCTTTTGGTACTGGAGGGGGAAAAAAATTAAGTTGCTCCTGCATATGACATGAACTTTTTTTTTTTTTTTTTAATCCTGTCTTGTTGGTCTGAATTAAAACAAAGAGTTAATAATTATTTATATAATAGGGGTGTAACGATTCACCCTGACGATCAGTGTTGCCAAGTATGCGGTTTTCCCGTGGAATTGGGGTACTTTAACACTGCTGCCACGGGTTGTTTTTCCTTGTCCTCATGTTGATATGTTGATTTCGGGGGTATCGCCATCGAAAAATTTGTATTTTACCTCCTGGAATGTGATTTTTGACGGGGAACACCCTCGAAACACTATTGGGCTAGTTTTGAGCAGCAATTGGTGGGTTTTGTTGCGAAAACCTGGCAACCCTGCTGACGATGCATATGCAATAACCTTGAAACATGATTTTTTTAATCGTGAATCACCGTTTCGGAAAATAATTGACTTAAACTGCTAAGAATCTAATGAATAGCGATTTCTATAGCGAATCAATGATTTCAAAACATTTAGCAAAAATCGGACTTGAATCGAAAACCTATGAATCGTGAATCGAATCGAAGTCTACCCAAAGATTCACAGGCCTATTATTTAATGTTACAGCTCGCGTGAGTAGACCGAGAAGGCCCGGTTTTCGTGGCTCCGTGACTCCTTTGGCTAAATATACACGAGCAGGCATGGGCTTCACCTGTCATGCTGCAGACGGAATAACCCTGACAGTCAATCACTTTGCTTCTATCTTTACTGCAGAATTAAAAGGCAAAAACGGTTTCTAAAAGAGTAATTGTTAAATATTTTGCTTATGCAAAATTCAAGTTTTTAGATGACTGGCGCTTGAAATTAGGCCAACGTTAATTGTAAATGTTGCTGAAATGGTTGCAGACAGATCATTTAGACCAAATAAAAGTTTATAGAAAATATGCCTTATCAATTATCAATCTTTTTTGCTTAAAATCGTAAAGGAAATAATTGGGGGGGGGGGTACTCTCAGTTTCTAGCTTGGCAATTTGTCACCAAATAAGCATGGCATGTAATGCTAGTTGTATTTTTTAATATAACATTAACTTACTTGATTGTTTTAGAATCAATGCGCGATAATTTAGTGAGGTTTAGGCTAACAATAAAACATACTTTACCGGTGACTTAGTTTAGTTTCACATAAGATAAATGTTATGAAAACAAAGCATTTGCAATTATGTCAGTAACGTTACAGTGATCTTGATTTCAGGATATGTTACTGGAAGAAAACAAAAATATTTCTTGGTGACCATTTATATTCGGTCTGTGACAGGAGGTGTTAAACTCACCCTTACTCGAACTGTTCCCACCGCGTTTCCCCTTTTTGCTTCGTGGCATCCCGACAGCTGCTCCAAAACACCGAAGCTCAAAAGAGACAGATTATAACGAACAGGAGGCTGTGGCCAGTCAACAGTTTATCAACAATCCCAGCCGAAAAATCCTTCCCAGAGTATCAAAATACTATGATCTGTGCAGTTTGGCCCCACGCTTTAGGCACCGCCAATGTAAGGTACGCCTCACACCGAAATCAAAATACTTAGAATTCAGTCTTAGTTTTAGTATTTATTATCTATGGTTGTCCCCAGGTAACCGATATCTAATGCCAGGTTGTGATGGTAAATGTCTTTGGAAATGTTTGGGACGGAGGATCGTGCACGTTGCGGCTTCAGCTTCCACCATCTTCCCATCGGTAACTGCTTGCACGCTCGGCACGCTCCTCCTCTACGGATCACATAACAGCAGAGAACTATGGGTAATGCAGTTCGCTGTATTACTCCAACACTGGGCCTCTGCGAGAGACGTAAAAACGAGAACTACAGTACCCAGAATGATCAGCCATTCAGAACACTCTTCAAAAAAAAGTTAAGCTTTATAAACTTTCCTGTATGAAAACAATAAGGACGCTAAACAGAACCGTCAGCATACCGTGACTCTTATGGTTTTATGATTCTAGAAATTCTCATTAAGTGAGACGGTGGTACATGTGGCTATCCGTTTCTCAAAAGCATTTATAAAACCCATTCATTCTTTAACAATAATAATAATAATACTTATTACTCATTCTCATATAGATAGATAGATAGATAGATAGATAGACAGACAGACATAAATATATATATATATATATATATATATAGATAGATAGATAGATAGATAGATAGATAGATAGATAGATAGATAGATATAAAGAAAGGGAGGATTGGGGGCAGATAAGGTGGGGGGCAATCAACCAAAAATAAAATGTTTAGAAAATTATATGGAATAAATTAAATGATTCTACCACATTCCAAAAGAAAACAAAAATAGAAATGTTCTTTCAAACCGAAAGACTTCACAGTGATGTGTTCTAAATTTAATGACATTAATAATACTACACCATGACAACCTACTCAACAATTAGGCATCTTTCTAATATAATTTATCTCATTCAGATTAGCTTTGTTAATTATTTTATAATTTTACATCATAAAGCTATGACACTAAAACAGTACACTGGCATAAAATGAACCAGATGTGTGGCAAACTTATTAAAGGAATCTGAGTCAGTAGTCTTTAAAACAGACGTCAACTTCCCACACTCAAACTAACATTTTAAGTGCTCTATGTTAGACACACACACACAGAAACAGCAAGTGGTCCTTTCCCACATTCTGACATTCAATTTGATTTGAATTTCTAGTGAAGTGGCCAAAATGTTGTGCAATTATTACAGAACGTCCTGGAATGTCATTCAAATGGAAGTAAATTATGTTTGTGTTTTAAAGTTTGCATTTGTTCAATTGCTCAATGCTGGTGTATGTCTCAGGTTTTGTGTAATCTCTAATGTTGGTCTCCATTCCAGTGACAATCAAGTAGCAGAGACCTCCACTGCTAAATACTACCAGACCGGTCTTCAACAGACCCTCTCGTAAACACAGAAGGTTTTATAATCAGTAGGTCTACTGGCCCATGTAGTACTTGGTGGGCACGAATGGCATCTTGCTGACCACTGCCTGCACTGCTTTCTTCCTCACTTCCACCTGGATTGATGTGCCCACTTTACTGAAGCCAGCTTCCACATAGCCCATGGCAACATTTTGTTTGAGGCAGGGAGATGGGCATCCACTGGTGACCTCCCCTAAAAAAATGTGGGCAGTAAAGAAAATCATACAGGTTCAGAATGACATATCGGTGAATAAATTATGATGATATTAAACTACTCCTTTAAATACAAATACATTTGTTACCTATAACCCTGCCGTCAGATGACAGGATTGGTGTGTGCTGTCTGACAGGTGGTCCTGCGGAGATCAGTCCCACTCTCTTTCTCAGAGTCTTGGCCTTTATTTGTGGAACAATGATGTCAGCACCGGGAAAATCTTGTGCCTGTCGACGACGCTTACCTTAATACACACAAATACATTAGCATTCAATAAACATGCATGGGATATGATAATAAAAGACTTGACGCACCTATAGTCCAAACAAGACTTGCTTCCACAGGTGTGGTGGTCTCATCAATGTCATTGCCATAGAGACAAAGTCCCGCCTCCAGCCTGAGACTGTCTCTGGCTCCGAGACCAGCGAGTTTCACCTCACCATCAGCTAACAACTTTTCAGTCAGTGAGACAACGTCTTCACTTGGTACTGAGATCTGAATAAATCATAAATAAAGTAAATACAAGAACATAAACTTTACAGACATGCCAAAACATAAAAGGGTTTAGAAATAGCTATTAAAAAGGATGTTTAATAGCTAGATTAATCAGACATATCTAACAGTTCTTACACTGTAACAAATAACTTAATAATTAAAAGAGAGGGGGGGGGTGCCTCTAATGATTTTAATGAAAACAGAAAAGTCTGGAGTCTAAGAATTCATTTTTTCTTTTATAATCACCAAGGCTGCATTTATTTGATTAAAATACAGTAAAACAGAAATATTGTGAACAATTATTACCATTTAAAATAACTTTTCTATTTATTCCTGTGGTGGCAAAGCTGAATCTTCAGCAGTCATTACCGGTACTTCAGAGTCACATGATCCTTCAGAAATTATTCTAATATGCTGATTTGGAGCTCAATAAACATTATTTTTATTATCAATGTTGAAAAAAGTTTAACTGCTTAATATTTCTGTGGAAATTTTTTATTTTTTTTGATGAATAGAAACCTTAAACAAATCTTTTGTAACATTGTCTTAACTGTCACTTTTGACCAGTTGAGTGCGTCTTTGTTAAATAAAAGTATTAATTTATTTAAAAACCTCAAACTTTTGAACAATAGTAAATAATTTCAGTCTAGTTGTCATACAGTCAGATGGAGATCATACCCACCTCAACTCCATCCTCCCCTGTATATCCGCAGCGTGTGACCCTGCAGCCCTGAATGCCAAACACTGGGGTCAAAACACTGGTCATAAAGGTCAGCTTTCTGAGGTCATCACCCACACCTTTCTGCAGAACCTGGGCCATTGATGGGCCTGCATACAATATGAATAAACATATAACCGATGTAAAATCGAATGCCCCAAAAATTTACATAATGCATTTAAATAACACACACACTAATGTATTATAAAAATATAAAACAGGAATGTGGGCAGTATTACAATGCAAGTACTCCACAGACCCATGACTTACCCTGCAGAGCAATAAGACTTTCTTCCATGAACTCCAAATCAACATCATGACCTGCTGCTTTAAACTCCTGCAGTCGGGCCTACAAAAAACGAACATAAATCTGAAAAAATACATGTGTAAGCAAATAAATATACACAAATAAAAATTATAAATAGACTGACTGCATGAAGAAAAAAAAAAAAAAAAGAAAAAAAAATGGAAATGACAAATGTTGTGTATAAGGAGGTTAATATTTTCCAGTCATTATACAAGAATATTTGAATGCCCTGATCAACAAATCAGAATCAAGTAAATGAATATGTTTACTGATCATTAACTGTACTTGCCTGCATATGAGCAGAGTCTTTGTCCGCACAGCCAGCATTGGAGACAACATACAGGTAACCCTGATCTGTCTTGGTCACTATCAGATCATCCATGATTCCTCCTTTAGTGTTTGTGAAGAGAGAGAGAGTGCCCTAGAGAAAAAAAAAAAAAAGAGACTTAATATTTCTTGTGCTTTTTTTTTTCTACTAAAGTTGACCATTGTGTGTGTGTGTGTGTGTGTGTTTGTTAGTGTTACCTGGTTGTCTTTTAGTTCAGCAATGTCTCCAACAATCAGAGACTCTATGAACTTCACTCTGTCTCTACCATGGACTTTAGTCTATGTGGAGAAAACAGCAAATATTCATTAGACACACTTCAAACTACAGTCTTAAAATAATAGAAAGCCAATATTGCAGGTCAAATGTGGCATTTTAAGCTGATCTTTTACTTAATTTTTAAACCATGTTTTAGATCAAAACAAACCATATGAATTGGTCTACGTACAGTACATGAAATGTCTACACACTGACCTGCAGCATGTGACTGACGTCGAAGATGGAGCAGTGCTGGCGTGTGTGCATGTGTGTGTTAATGTGACTGTCTTTGTATTGCACAGACATACTCCATCCTGCAAACTCCACCATCTTACCACCCTGAGCCCTGTGGAAGTCATACAGCGGGGTCTTCTTGAGCACCACCTAGACACAGAAAAATCAATGCAAATAAACCTGTTGGATAAAGTTAATATTCATATAAAACAGTAAATAATAACAAGAATTATTACAGTAACACAATATAGTATAATTTGTAGTGTGTTATTACATCAGCTTAAGATACTGTGACCTTTGACCTCAAGAGCTGGAGCCTACCAACTAGTCTGCCCATTTTTTATCTTACATTAGGCCACATTAGCTATTTACAGTTTACGAAACCAGTCCAAAGTCAGCTAAGCAGTCTGAATGAGACACCAAAACACTATCTGATCCACAGAGAGTACACGTGGGCTTGAGGCTTTATCTTTATTACATTAGGTAATACATCACACGCTCAAACTGGAAAATTCAAGAGAATTCAATGCCTTGTGACTACCAGTGATTCAGTCTAATTATTTCATCACTGTTACTGGCATTATTACGCATACAGTTTTCATAAGATCATATTGAGAGATTGCATAGAATATATCAATACGTTTTAATTTGTCCCACCACAGGACCATTGAAAATGAACTAACAACGAAAAAAAGATTTGTAAATAATAATAATAATAATAATAATTTATTAATAATAATAAAAATCTGAGCAGTTGCCTAACCTAAAATATACAATTTCGATTAAGTTAAAAATGCTCATAGACACAACATAACATAATTTGCGACTCGAGTGCTGTCTACGTTAGATGACGTACAGGGTTTTCAGAATGAACACATTTTGTCATGTTAGGTGAACTCTTACAAACAGTGTGTTGGGACAAAGACTATATTTTGGGAGCAGTGAACTCTGCATAGGGACCCTATGAGTTGGACCGCAGCTTGTGTGTTTCAGTGATTCACACAGTCCAAGCCACGAGGACTCTGCACGGATGGACGCGCTCGTGCTCTTCATTAGTGCAGCAGCTCGAGCGGAGAACACAGCAGATGCCAGTGTTCCTCGTGCATGAACGACACCCTGAGCCAAAACAGACCCCTCAAACGGCACTACATTCAACATCACCTCAGGAGTCAGGGCATTATACTGAAACGCACCAAGTGCAAACTTTCCCTTCTCGAACTTTGCAGGACATAAGACTTCTGTAAAGGTTTTACAAAGACATAGGTTTATTTTAAGTTGTTTAACGTTTGCATAGCTTATGATGTTTTAAATGATGCCAGTTCCGTGCATACCTCTGTGGAAGCTTGCCTATCCTGCCGCCCCGTTGCCACCAGACCGACAGTTCGCGTTTCCCTCGAAAGTCGGTTACAGAGGCCGTTTCCAAAAGCCCGAGCAAGCATGTTGTTGTTTTCAGTTACACACGAGTTGTTCAAAAGCCCAGCGCAGTCACTGTCGACTTCCACACTGCTTTCACAGCAAAACAAGCCAGTGAATTCAGAGAATCCTGGGAAATGTAGTTGGAATTCCTGACGTACACGTGCTGTCGAGCAGTTCCCCACAGACACTTTTATCGGAATTAATCTTCCGGTAAACGATGGCGCATAAGACATTTGAAGACCGCAGCAAAAAAAAAAGAGGGATGTGTTTGGCGAGGAATATAACAATTATTTTAGTGCTTTCGATCAATTAATATTTAGGTAAAAAAATCTAATGGCAATACAATGTAATATAAAAATCCCAAATTGTGTTATTTACTGAGCTAGTCAGTTTACAAATAATATGATTTCTTATTTCAACAGAAAAGAGCAAATAAGAAACACATTTATTACAAAGGTGTGTTAAGAGGAGACCTTTTAATGTATCTTTCAATAATTAAGTTAGTCCCAGAGGTGTAGCATTCATCATTTCAGAAATGAGGGAACAGAAATGTCAGATCTATTAATCATTTTTTGTTTGAATTTATTTATGTATTATTTAATTTTATTATCTAATTGTCAGGTTTTTATTTATCATTTAATTGTCATTAATTTGAACATAGTAACACGTTGTTCATTATTCGGATTGATTCGTCATAAGAATCATTAGTTCGAGAACTACGCCGATCGTGTGCGCTTTTGATCCGCCAAAAGGAACCGATTCATTGGTTCGAGAATCGATATAACACATGATCTGATCTCGGTTCCCAACGCTAGCTAGCTTACAACTCAATTTTGCTTAGTCTTCAAGAAAACGTACAAACATTTTTTTATGTTGTACTTTTGATATTACCCTAAGACAATTTAAGACATAATGGATATATAAGAACACATTCTTACTATAAAGCTGCATATTAAGACATTCTCTTGCAATATTAATAGTTTTGTATTAGAATATACACAAAGTCAACATGTAACTGAATGATTGTTTGGTCCCAAACCTATAAATAACCGTTCTTCTCGTCCATGAGGCAGCAGCTATTTTGGGTCTGGGGATTTTGAGCTGTATTTAGGGGTAGAGGTGCCAGGCGGACGAGACGGACACAGATCATTTCATACCGTTCAAATCACGGCGGTTTCTCTGGCTTTTCTTTAGTGTTTGTCAACAACACAACGACCCACAGACGTTTATTAGCGTTTGATGAACACACAATCAGAGGGTAAGTCTACACCCGCACAGACCACTAAGTTTACCACTAAGAAATTGTGCAGTTTTGAGTTAGTGCGCATATGTGGACCATAGAGAGACATCAAACATGAGATAATTTGCTAATCTTTGTTCAGTCTATTCAGCCAAAATTAATCGGAGACTATTCAAATGGGTTCTATTCTATTCCGTTTTACTCTCTAAACCTGATATAAACACACACACACATATATATATATGTGTGTGTGTGTGTGTGTGTGTGTGTGTGTGTGTGTTATTGTGAACAGTAGGCTACCAAACAAACAAATGTCCACGTTTATTCAATATCAGACTTAAACTGGTTTGAGTCATGCATCAAAGTTGGCAAAATGTTTGATATTAATACAGCTATTCACTACAGCCTCAAACTTATATATAAAAGCATATTTAACATCAGTAAATCTGTTTTAACTGTAAAATGTAATGGCTTTTCCCTTAATTTTCCATACTTACTTTAGCATTTAGCTAACATACTGTATATATCTTTTGCTTTTCTTAGGAGAAATAGTTCACTCAAACTTATAATACTGCCTTCATTTATTTACCCTCATGTCATCTTCATGGAAATGCAAAAGGTGAAAATTTGAAGACCGTTTTCCTTGCTCCATCCCATGGAATTACAGTGACTGAAATTTCACATTAAGGTAATCATATGACTTTTAAATATTTGCAATATTGTGCAGAAGTTGTATGGAGCACTTTCATGGTGGTGTTTTTTTGTTGTTGTTGATGTTTTTAAATCCTTTTTTTATTTTATTTTAAAATCTCTGGTCTCCATTCATTGTAATTGCATGGAAAAGTGAGACCAATGCAAAATGTATTTTGTGTTCTATAAAAGACAGAATCGTACACAAAATAACATGTTGATTTTTGAATCTTTGAATCAGGTTTTCATTCTCTGTCTGTCAGTGGTGGGAGTGATCATGAAGTCTACTCCTTCTCCTCCTCCAGCATTTGTTCGTGTCAGCGAGCGAGACCTGACAGAGATTGAGCTCTATTCCGTTGACTCTATCAATGACCTGCACCGCACACACTCTGAACAGCACAGCAAAGGTATTTCATCATGTCAGACAGTGTATGTATGACTTTGAAATCCTTACTAATTTCTATAAAACTCAAACCCACCTCTCACTATCAGCTGTTCAGCCACCCCGTCCACCACCTCCGACCTCCAATGGGAACCTCCAGATGCAAGATCAAGGAGTTGTCTATCAAACAGGTCAACCAGTCAGAAGGCCCTGTGTGAGCAGACCGAATGACAAATGCACTTCCACTAGGCGGCACTATGTTTTAGCTTGTGCAGCCATTGTTGCGTTCCTCCTTACTCTCATTCTTATCTTCAGTTTTTTAGGTGAGTAAATTTGTTTGTTAAAGCTGAAATTATAAAGTTAATGTTTGAAGGCTGGACTAAAAGAAATGTTTTGGCTTCAATACAAGTCAAGGACCAATGATTGCTTTTGTAGCATAATCTTGTAATTTACACTATACAGAGCCCTTAAGGGGATTTGGTGATAGAAAAAAATCAGACGAGAGGAAATTACATTTCAATGCTTTTGTGTTCTCATAGTTGTGTTCCCAGTTGTTTTTCTTTTACAAATCCTTTGCATTTCCCGCAAAGGTGTGTTTTAAGTCTCAAAACTTTTTGGGTCCTTGCAAAACTGTTGTGCCGAGAAACTTTGCATGCTGTTGCAAAAGTTGTCTAAATTGCCCTTTTCGGAGCTGGAATATATTTCTATGTATTTCTCTGTCTTATTTTGACTGCGGTTTTTGTTGCCTGTTGTTTCATCAAATAATGTGTTTTCTGTTGCTAACCCTCCAGTCCAACAGAGCAGTGCTCTCCACACACTTTTGGAGATGGTGAAACAGAAACAGGAAACAGCTGAAGAAATCTCGGAACTCCTACAAGAGCTGCACAAGCTGCACATCAACGTCACAGTGCAGCGACCATAACAACAAATCATTCGACAGATCCACAGGAGAAACATTACTGCACTGTGACAAGAATAGAAGAGCACCGATTACTTCACATCAACATGTGTGATTCTGTCTTAAAGGCTTCTAGTACTTTAGTGGAATCCATTATCTTGCTTAAAAACGTTCACTTGGTCTGCTGATTTTTGTGTAGTGTAACTGGACAATAATATATTAATTAATGGACATTTCACCAGTATTGTTTTGTACACTTAAATGCTTACACACTAGTCGGCAACTGGCTAGATTAGTTTCACTACAGCAACTGATAACACAAAACGACACACACAAAAAATGAATAATCATACTTGTAATTATATTTAAATTCATTATCACTCTAACAAACATTAAACTGTAGTGTAAAACATGCTTGATCAAGGGTGTTTTGAATGCGCAAGAACTTCCACTATTGTGAGCAATTGTAAGTGATTGTAGAACGACTGTAAATAATTATATAGACCATAATATTCTATTTAAATGTTTTTTTTTAAACAATAATAAATATAAATGAAAATGTTCTCACATTTTGTGGAGTCCTGGTTTTATTGTGAAAGGTTTATCTGTGCACATTATTACAAATAACAAAAATGTCTTCGTAATCTTTCATCAAAAATACAACTAGCTTCTTGAAATAACTTACAGTACCTTTGACTCTGCTTGTCACTTAGGCTTTGGGGTTATAGAGCACAACAGTTGGGTCCAGAAGTAAAAATCCTATTAATTTTTTTCAATGGGAGAATGATAACTTAAAAACCTTTTAATGTCAGACTTACTATGATATATGAGGTTATTAATCTATGCCTTTGCTAAAGTCGACAGACAACATTATTTAAACTTGGTTACAAACATTTTTGTAACCTTTTTTTATTAGTAATGTGTTCAACAGCAGAATTGGACATTACCCATGATTCTGAATTAGAATCAAGCAAATCATCATAGAAGACTTCTTTACTAACCGTTCAATCCCTTGAAGCACTGCAGATGTCTTTCAGTGCTTACACTAACTAAATACTTGTATAGTGGTGGTCAAAATGATTAAAACACAAGTATTTTAACCAGCTAAGAAATGTTTTAAGTCAGTTATTTCTATCTTTTGCTGTAGTGCGTCAGTAGGAAGTATCAGTTTACATTTGCAAACATTTATTTTTCCATTAATTGTAATAATTAAATAAGATTTTTGTTTGCACAAGGAGTCTGACAACGGCCAGTGCTCGACACAGAGATCTGATCTCATTATTCAGTCCGTCTAGAATAACATGAAGAAACAGAACAAACTGAGACAGACTAAATCCAGATGAACTGGCAACGTCTCCAAAATGCTTCAAGAAAACTACTTGCAATACCTGAAAGTGCACAAAAAAGTTTTTTTTAACGCACACTAAATGTTGATTTAATTTAGTTAATAGTAGTTAATTGATAAAGTAAATCTATTTTTCACATTATTTTTTGACAGCATCCTTATTTTAGAGCATTTTTACACAAGTGTGAAAAACTTTTCAAAGTACTGTAGGTTTCTTGAACCATCTTGGACATTGCCACAGTTCTTCTGGATTTAGTCTGTCTCGGTTTCTTCATGATGGTGATGTTAGATGATGGTGAGTTACAGCTAAATAGCTTTTTAGCTTTTTAGTTTTAGCTAATCTTACTCTGTTTTGATTTTTAACACTTCCTTTTCACCATTCAATCATTTTGTGGATAAACTCAACTGAAACTATAATTTTTTTTTATTCTGTTTAACTCCGAAATGTCACATTACAAATAAAATGGGTTGCAAGCTGAGTTTCACATTAACATGTATTTGCTTTTATTGTTGTTGGATGAATCAAAGTCATTGTTATTATGTGTGTGGTTTATAATAATATGGAAATTCAGAACAGCAAATACTTTCTTAGGAATTTCTTTGCTCACAGTGTTCTCCACTCCATCCTTTAAAGCAGATACACTTAAACTTTGACCTCATGTCACTGAGAGGAGGAACTTCATGGGTACCATGTAGAGGGATCATGTAACCTGAGTGAGGGACCCGTCGAGCGCACCGTCCCTGGCCGTTACACATTCTTTCACTGCAGTTCCTGACACCGGCCTGCAGGGAGGCCACATATTCTCCCAATTCTGAGCTGATGTAATCACGCAAGAGATCGCACTGCCGCTGGAGAAAGACAGAAATATATAACAGCTGCAGCATTAGGTAACAGGATATGTGCTAAGTCTAATATCAAATAGTAAGCATTTGGACTTATATGGAGCATTAGATTCTTGCACGAAGGTAAATACAGACTATAAACCCTCACACACACACAGTGAGGCCTACTGACCTTAGACTTGGCAAAACTCAGCTCGCCCCATAACACAACTCCAGTGGCACCTAAAGCAGCACTCTCACCTAGTGTGTGCTCCAAATCCGTCTGAAAAGATACACACATATGCACAAGAATGTAGTTTGTAAAGTCAGATCAGCCTGAATTATATTATATTCTATCCATTGCTGATAACTGATAATTATTTATTTGTTACGGCTTCTGACCAGAATTAAAATTGTCCAATATTAAAATTCAAAAATATTTAGAATAAATAAATATAACAATGAAAATTAACATTTTGAAAATTGATATACTTATATTACTGTATATTCTGGCCATTACTCATAACTGATAATTATTTTATTGGTATGGCTTTTGACCAGAATTAAAATTTTACTATATTACAGTTTAAGAATATCTTGTGTGAATCAGCACTTAAATATTAAATATTTTAAATAAAATGCTTTTAAATGCTAGTTGAATTGAGCTATCACAACATGTACAGTTTAAGACATTTTGAAATTGACTAAAGATTACATTTAACAGTGATGTTTTAATAAATATTAAACAATCACAATATGGCCACAAGCTCAAAGCTAAACCCCTCCTCTTTCGATATCTATTCTATTATGATAAAACTGGAGCTCAGAACAAACACAATCTAAAACGCAGTGTGGAAACTGTTAAAGGGTTCTTGTAGGTACCCGATTAAGAAATTCCAATGTGTGTGTGAATGCCAATCTGGTGTAGGGAAAAACAGGAAGTGCTTCAGTGCCAGGTGAATGCTGGGATGCCACTCGGAGAGCCTCAAGTACACGGTGTCTCACCATGAGTTGAGCGTGTGTGTGTCCTGCCATCTTACGCCACAAATAAATGCTGGGATACAAAGCAGTGGAGTGTTGCCACAAAAATGCCAGTTTATCATTCAGTGTCTCTGTTCCATTGTGGCACTGCCCCGTGTATCCACTCTGTCCTTGGCCACGATTGTTATAGCAACTGGGAAATCCATAAAACCCCCATAATCCCTCGGGGCGTAGGCGAACACCTAGGCGTAGGGTCTCTTCCATAAATGCTCTTGCCGTTAATTCAAACTCTGCTTTCGCCTCAGATTGCACTTCCTCTTCTGACATATCTGGATGTTTCCACCTAACCAGCTTTTTTGAAAATTTCCTATATACGATTCTGGTACCAAAGTTCCACATCCATACAGGCTGCCATTCTTCCCAATCTAGCACGGCTAATCCGCTGAATGTCTTTCTCAATACCTCATTGATCTGCACCTTGGCCAATGAGAGGTGAGCATTCAGGATTCCTAGTTGAGGCAGGCCACCATTGATCTTTGAGCCCTGATGGTTGATGTAGGGGTAAAGGCCCAGATGACGCTGATAAAATATGCTCATATTCTGACCCTGAAATCTCTGCTTTGAGTTATGTATGATGTTGAACTCGCGCAGTGGCAGGGAGACCCCGTATCGATGCTGACACCAAGCTGTAGGTATGTTCCAGATCACTGAAAAGCCACGCCTCTCGATGACTGACTCCTCCCCCTCAACCATATTCTGAACAGAGTTGCTGGTAGTCAAAATGATTGACAGGGCTAAAGTGAGGATGGGATGGTGAACAGATAATCTCAGAAACATGCCTATGAAATACACACACAAATTAGTGTTATTTACATTTTTGCATTTAGCAGTCGCTTTTATCCAAAGCGTGCATTCAGGCTATACTTTTTTTTTTTTTAATCAGTATGTGTGTTCCCATGGAATTAAACCCACATCCTTTTGCTCTGCTAATGCAATAATCTACCACTGAGCCACAGGAACTACATTTTTAGTTGATGAAAAAAGTAAATAATCTACAAAACCCTTTTTTAGTTTAAGCTAGACCATAGGCTAAGTTCAACATGATTTTCTTGAGTCATGGCTGCTGAAAATTCAGCTTTGCGTCACAGGAATATATTACATTTTAAAACATATTAAAAGTAGAAAACTTATTTTATTTGTAATATTTCAAATTTGTTCTTGTTTTACTGTTATTTGGTCAAATAAATACAGAGCATAGAAGACTTTTTTTCAAAACATTAAAACATATTACTTATTTTAACAATAAGTCTGTGTAAACAATCTGCAACTACGCAACCTCAAATACTGATCCAATGAAATGACAAGCGTAACACCTGAAAAGTTTATAGAAAGTTTTTATTTTGATGCAATCCATTAAAAGTAGCTCATAATCTCACCAGTGAAATTTGTTTTAGAGAGATGTGATAAGATACATCCTTTCAATTATTATTTTTTTCAGCAGTTAAAACAAAGGAAACATTGGTATGAAGGCACTTTCAGATTGTCACAGTATTTTGAGTCATTACAGTTCAAACAGTTCAGGTTTATGAGATCCTTCTTGTCCTGTAAACACTGTAATTGCGTATCCCTGAATTATTACAGACTGAAGAGTCTCAGATGTCCTTGTGCATCCAGAAGATGGGCAGCCCTCTGTTGTCAGTGTACGGCGTTTGCTCCAGAGTCTGTGTAACTTGAGCCAAGGATGATGGAGGACAAGATGGAAGAGGTGGAGGAGCAGGAGGACTGGAGAGTAGAGGAGGTGGTGGAGGAGGACTGGAGAGTGGAGGAGGTGGTGGAGGAGGAGGAGGAAGATGAGGAAGAGGTGGTGGTAAAATGGAAGGTACAGTTGATGCAGGATTGTTAAAATCAGCATCACTCTTCTTCCCTTCTTCCTCCTTCTCTGTGCTTTTACAGAACTTGTGAAGCACCTCCATGGGCATGAAGGAGGCCAGCGTCCCGACACTTTGGACAGGTTTGGACAGCACAAACCCTAGATGGGCATAGAAGTGCTGTTTATCATGGGTGGTAAGACACAATCGGGTGCAGCCCCGTCCTTTGGCATACCGCTCAACACCCTCCATCAGGATACGGCCATAACCCTTCCCTCGTAATGTGGTGCACACCACGACCGACTCCACAAACAGACTACGGCTCCCCAGAACGCAGGACAAGCGGGCATGTCCTATCAGCTTCTCGTCTTGAGTCTGTCTCTCCCCATTCAGCAGCAGGAGACACACTGGATAGCTGTGGCTCGACTGACGGAGCGAGTGAATTCGAGCCCCCATGCTGCGCTGCCATTGGGTACTGAGTAATTCTGCACAACGTTCCACTAGGTCCCAGCGCTCGTGAAGAGGTTCGATTCGAACGACTGCACAGCTGATGTTGCCATCGCACCTGCACACACGCCAAGGGCACGGGGTCAACAGGGGCCAGTAACAACACCTGACTGAACAGCTCAGACGTCATTAACATTCATTTGGTCTTCATTCATTTGGGATAGATTATTTTTTTATCCAACCTCATGTTGTTCCAAACCTGTATGACTTTTTTCTTCTGCGGAACACAGAAGATATTCTGAAAACATTTCAATCTTCTTTTTTTTTTTTGTCAGTACAATAAAAGTGGAAGAGGACCAATCATGTTGTTTTGGACCCCACTGATTCATTGTAGAGAGATAAAATAGCTGAAACATCCTTCAAATTATTCCACATGAGAAAAATCATTCAGGTTTGGAACAACGTCAAAGTAAATTATGAAAGGATTTTCCTTTTGAAGGATTTAATTTCCAATTCTCCCCCTCCCCATTAACAGCTGTGAAGAACAAAGGTGGAGTATCCACATGATTTCTTTTAAATCCAGTTATTTCTGTAATGTGGTGCAACAGCTGTCAGTTGTTTGCAACACTCAACAGTTTTCATCACCATAAGACAAAAGTTAGAATAATAAAAAGGTAGACTGATTTGTAAGTAATTCACAGCGCTGAACCAACAAACACAAGCAAATAACAACAGTAACAGCCTATTTCATTAGCAGTTTTCTTTTTTCTCATAACACTTTTTTTTTCATCTGTTGAAGTCCAAATAGCAGCGGAAGTTGTGGTGTGAATGTGTGATTCCTCTGTTATACCACATGGACTTCATGCTAATGTGAATTGTACTTTAGAAAAGAAAAAAAAAAAAAATGACTGAAGACACAAATATTTATTTGTGTATATAAATACATTTACATTTTTAAGTTCAGTTTAGACATACTTCCAGTCACTAACTTGAAACTTAGTCAAAATTCCTTTGAATTTCCTATGTATGAATCCAAGTGAATAATGCAAGAAACCCTAAAGGGATAGCCTAGTTTGAACAAAAATGAACAAAATCCATTAGCAAATAATCACTCTCGTGTTGCTCCAAACCTGTATGCTTTTTTTTCTTTTCTGTGAATCCTAAAATAACATTTTGTATGTATCGTATGGAGGGGGCAAAAAACTCAAACACTTTACTAAATATCTCCTTTTATATTCCACAAGAGATCGTTTTGGAATGATATAATTGTAATTTTTGTCTGAACTATCCCTTTATTCTAGTCATCTGATATGGCTCTTTTCAATACACCTAAAGAGCAGGGTGGGCAACGGTCAATATGCTATTATCTATATATATATATACACATATACACACACACACACACATATATATATATATATATATATATATATATATATATATATATATATATATATATATATATATATATACACACACACACATACATACATATATATACATACATACATACATATACATATATATACATATATACACACACACACACACACATATACACACATATATATATATTACAGTAGTTTTGCATGACTGCAAAATGAGATGAAACTGAAAAAAGCTTTCATTTTACACAATACATACAAGTATTAGTACAACAAGAGAAGCAACGGCAGTTGACCAAGTGGACTATAGGTTATCAGCCATATATAAATTGGTATATCAGTATACCAATTCATCACTGGTTAATTATGAACGGAACCACACATATAAAAGTAACATGCATTTCTTCTCTTTTCTAGCTGGCTTTCTAATATCATTTTCTAATAAAGAACTGAATATTGTTGGCTTCCTCTTTTATAAGTAGCTTTGGATAAAAATGTCAGCTAAAAGCGTAAATGTAAATTAATTATAGTTTCTTTGCCAAAAAAAAAAAAAAAAAATACAAAAAGAACCATGACTGGACTAAAGTATTTAAACCTAGATTCAGTTCTGACACAAACCATAACCACAATCCATTATAAATAAAAACATAAATCTACCAAACTGTAAACACCAAAAAAATCAGCCTCACCTGCAGCCCTCAGAACTGCCAGTTAATGCCTGTCTCATGAAACTGAAGGTTCAAATCAGGAAACAAGAGACTTTTAAGAGACCCCTTTCTCTGTAAGTTCACTTTAACACTGGCCTGAGGTCAGTTTGGCCCGTTCTCTTGAATTAATTACTTTTATTTTGGTATGGAGAGTGTGGTTCGAGATCAGTAATGGGAGGAAACACCTCTCACGACTTTACCAAGCTAAAGTGTGAAATACTGACGAGAAGTGTGTGGGGTTTTTGAGAAGATTGCGCTTATAAATGTTGAAACCCTAATATGGAGATTCAGAGCACTGCCATTTGACGTTCATGGAATAATTGGACTTGCATGTTTTTTTTCCTCATATAAACTTAAACCCCGCATTTTGGCTGAACCCAATGATGCATTTGTTTCATTCAGCCTGATCGTGTTTAACAGACAGACAGAAAACACGCATTTTCTCTGTATCAAGTAAAACGCGAACGTGTGAGTCATTCGTGAGTCATTCCTCTAACTGTTACTGAACAGAGTCTGAACTTAATAACTATCATATCGTGTCTATAAAATCATTTACTAAAGGCTTGCATCTTTAATCAACATTAACAGCATGCCACAAGAGCACAACACGACAGACCGCAAACCAAAGAAATGAACAGATAAACGAACAAACACAGAAAGCGGTTATGATTATGGTTCGACTGCCTGTGAGAGACACATGCGTTTTATTTCAGATTAGTTTATGTGAGAGCTCATCTGTGATACCTACATGTTGATAACTTTATCGCTGTCACAGCAGCTGTGTTTTGAATCTCCCTCTTCTTCTGGTGGAGCAGATGGAGCAGCGCGAGTCCATTTATCGCCAACTACAGGCCACTACATGTACACTACAACATCTTGTGCTTTCAGGAAGTACACGACTGCTGTGCTCCGCTGCGTGAATAACAGTGCTCACGTTAATATATATATATATATATATATATATATATATATATATATATATATATATATATATATATATATATACACACACACACAATGGAGATCAAAAATACTGTTAATCTTAAAAACTTAAAATGTGAAGGAATATTAGCAAGTATACCACTGTTCACTGGGTCCATGAAAAGTCTAAACTCTCGGAAGGTTACAGCTGTCAGAAATTAGTATAAAGTGTAGAGGCCCTTGCTTTGAATGACACATCTGCAGCCACAGTATCTCATTATATTCACACACAATAGTGGTGTGATCTTAGTCCATTCTTCTTCCGGTCTCTTCCATAGCTCGGTAACTTTAGTGGGTTTCTTAGCTATACCTTTGATGAAGATTTTCAAATGGGTTTAGATCAGGACTCTGGGCCCGCTCTTTCATTATTTCTATGTTTTATCATCAAGGAACTGCTTTCCCCATTTTTCAGTGTGGCATTGCATGAAAATTGCAGGCTGATGGGAAGAAGCTGCAGGGAAAGAATTGCATGTTGCTGAAGGAGATTCAGAAAAAAACATTTGCTTTTAACTGCCATGTATCTGTATAAGAGACCCAACTGCAGAAAACATCCTACAAACCATGAAACTTGAGGGTCTTTCCCCAGTTGAAGAAAATGTTTTCCATCAGACCCAAATTAATGTAACTTGCTCTCATAACTAAAGTGAACTTTGAACCAGTTCTCTTCATACAACATGCTCCTCAGCAAAGGTGAGTTCAGCTATTTGACGAGGCTTCATCACTGCAGCGAGCACTTTCAGTCTGACTTCTCTTCAACTTGCAGAGACAGATCCTTATCCTGTTCAGCACTGCACTGGACAGCAATTTAAGCTGCAGTGTTGAACCGATTCTCCATCGAGTCTCCGCATTGTGCTGTCTTTGCATTCATTTGTCTTCCGTGGACAGTGAGCCTTTTTGGGGAACTTGAATTAATGTCATTGTAACCTTGCAATTTTCTAGAAATCACAGATTCTGAATGATCAGCTTCTCTTGCAATAGCTGAAAGCATCATCCTTTTGGTCTTTGCCTGGACAACTTTCTGTCACAGGTTTTCAGTCACCTTAGAGCAGCCCGCCATCATGCAATCTCCTATTTTCATCATATAATTAAGGATATTAGCACCAGGTGCCAGATTAACACTAATAACTTGGAGGTATCTGTAAGTAGTCCAATTTTGATTAGTTCTTTTTCAAATAACCTAGCAAGGACATTGAAATTTAGGAAATTGGTTGTTTTCTAATTCTGTTCTTTAATGTATATATATCCATTTTGCATAAACGATATGGGTGTATCCCCATCCAACCCCACCCTTCACAATTAATGCTTGTTGATCACTGTTAACACCTGCTATAAACTTTATGACAGGATTAAAAAAAAAAAAAAAAAAAAAAAAAACATTATGCCTCAATACAGTAAAACAGTTAAATGGTTTATAAAATGCCTTGTATTAAATGCCATTTAATGACAAAGTTCACTGTTTTGAAGCCTGGATTTTAACACTGAAAAACACTAAGGTGTGATGTAACATTAAAAGATTTCAAAATATCACACACAATGAAACAAATAAATCGTCCCCAGACAAACTGATACGTTCTGAAAAAAAAAAAAAAACTACGTTTGTTCCAAAGTTTTTAGAAATTAAACAATTTAGCAGTGGCTTGTTGTGAGACTTTATCAAGCTTTGACAATAAATATACCGACACGGCGTAAATAAGTACACCCCATCTGAAACTTAAATTCATTAATTTCTCTTTATATAGAAGACATATTATGGTTCCCTGTACATATCATGTTCCAGCAAGTTTGACCATCTAGTCTCGGGCCGGACGGAATTGTGGGTGGGAGGAGTGCATGTACAGTTCTCTCTCCACCTTCAATACCACAACTTAGGTGCCCTTGAGCAAGGCATCGAACCCCCAACTGCTCCCCGGGCGCCGCAGCATAAATGGCTGCCCACTGCTCCGGGTGTGTGCTCACAGTGTGTGTGTGTTCACTGCTCTGTGTGTGTGCATTTCGTATGGGTTAAATGCAGAGCACAAATTCTGAGTATGGGTCACCATACTTGGCTGAATGTCACTTCACTCACTTCACTCAATGAAACCACTTTAAAAAAATGTTTTCAGGAGATGCAATTCTTTGCACAAATTAGGACCATGGTCCAGAAGGATAACCAAATCAGTTTTGTGAACATATTAGTAAATGTAATCGAGAAATTCAAAATCAATTGTGACAAGTGAATTTTGCTAAGAAAAGAACAGGAAAATCCTCAAATAAAAGCAGACACCCTGATTTATCCAAAGTTTATTAAAAGTACAATCTGCAAATGCTGAAACTAGCCAACCCTCAGAGATGTTAACCAACTAACAACCAACTAATGCCCTAAAATAAAATAAAAATAACACTCCATTCCAAAACACTTGCATGGTGTCTCCATTCAAAGGATTACAAACACAAAACTGATTCCTGACATTTAAATGGCATTGTTCCTTTAATTACAGACCGCACCTTCCAACACACACACACACACGCACGCACGCACACACACATAAACATTCGCAACATAAGAGTCCCAGCAGGTTACCAAAATGTCTGCTTTATTTATTTTTCAGGATGACTTATTCAGAAAGACTAAAAGGAAAATTCTGCACTAGATTGGGCCTCGCATCCTCCAATTAGGGGCCGGTGTAACAAGGAGTCAACCTTCAACAAAAATAATAATAATAATAATACTACATTAATCTAATACAACATGTGGAGTTTAACTGAGAAAAGTCGGTCACTGTGGATACTACCAAAAACTTTTGTACTCCAACAGCAGGGAAAGTAAACAGGTCATATTTAAACAAGTTTATCAAAGCTTTGCATGATCATAAAATGCTCTAAAACTTAGAATTTTTGCGCTTTTTGCATTTTTTTATTGAAAGATAACTTTTTTTCTTGTTTAAACATAAAATCTATTATCTTTTGTCTCTTTTTCTCTATTCTTTGATGTGACTGCAAGTGACCATGAAAAAGAATGGGTCCTTGGCTGGGAATTTTTGGTGTAAGTGAATGTGTGTGTGTGTGTGTGTGTGTGTGTGTGTGTGTGTGTGTGTGTGTGTGTGTGTGTGTGTGTGTGCATATGTCCTCTCCAGGCTGTGGTGGGTTTAGGGACACCGAAGTTGAGCTTGTAATGTTTATATTTCGTACTGAGCAGCTGATGCAATGACATCAGGTGTGTGTTTGTGAGGTATGGTTTGAAAGTGTGAGCATGTTTGACTGAAGAATGAGTGCACATAAAAAGGAATGTGTGCCTACAAAATGTTTTGGGAGTGTATAACATATGTGTTGTGTGTGTGTGTGTGTGTGTGTGTGTGTACGTAAGGCACGGCCAGTTTGTCTCAGTCCCTCAGGTCCGCACTGGATCCAAACAGAGCCACCAGCTGCTCCTCATAGTGGGCAATGTTCCTCTTCATGATCTCCTTGCAGGGCCCCAGCAAACGCTCGAAGGCTTGTACATCGATCACTGAAACACAAACATTGTTGGAGCATAAGGCACACATTTAATTTCAATTCAAAAAATGAAGTTAGATGGACTCTAACTCTAACTTAGAGATACTTACCCAAGCATTTGACATCCCCTATAGCATAGGCTGAGGCAGCACGTGGTTTATTAGTGACGAGAGCAAGTTCTCCAAAATACTGCCCTCTACTGCAGCGAGCGATCTCCACCTCAGCATTATCCTGTCTGTCTGCTTTTGTCTAAAAATAGTTTCAAATTACATTTTGGCATTACAGTTGGGGGGAGGGGATTAAAAAACTGAACAGTCTTTCTGCACCGCTACAGTTGTTAAGTATAATTGCAAAAACTACAATGCAAAACATAAGCTACAGATTAAGTAAAACTATTTAGTTATCAAATTTTTGAGGAAAAACAGTCTATGAATGGCTGTCTCTACATTTTAATCCGGGACAGAAAGTATTTAATTTAATGAAAAAAAAATGAAAATCTGAAAAAGAAAATCTGAACTTTTTTTTAGCACATTAAAGGAGTTTAAAAAGTATAACTCAATATAATGAATAACAAGGAAATGAAAGATAAAGGAACTCACTTTACTCTTCATCATAATCTTCACTTCTCCAGACTCCACAATGTAGAAGCAATCAGCCATATCGCCCTGGTGATAGAGCAGCCCATAATAGTAATGATTAATGATACAATAGCATCAATCAAGAGTCCTGATCTTCAGTTCTGCTCTATTATTACAGTGCTATAATTACACCTGCTGTGTGTCTGTTGGTTCTTTCAGACACGCTGTAGCTGCTCAAGAGTGTGAGAGCTGAACAGAGGATAGTAAGATTCTCAATGGCATCAAACACTGACTCAAACTAAATTAATGTGTCTTATATGTATAGAGGTAAATGTACATTGGCATTAGATAACAAGATGCACGGTATATGGCATTTTTCAAAATACTTTTATTTACTGATCATTTTTAGTGGATGTATGAAATCATTTTGTAAAGCACTTTTTTGTTTTGTTTCAAAACAGATTTACAGAAAATTAAATAGTTTAAGGCTGGGGGATAATGTACATTTAGTGACAGTATAAACAATCATTCAATTTTGTTCTAAATTATTTAGACATTTTCTATGTCCATATATAAGTTTCTGTGAGTGTACTGTCTGAAATGTAAATGAGTTATTCATTTTTTATTATGAAACAGGTGTTCTAGAAGAGTAACAAAAGATTAATGTTATGATAATAATTCAACCAGACAGTGTCATAGTACTTGGTCTTAATTTTGAATACCATACCTATTATTCTATCTTTAAAACCATAAATACTTTTGATGTTTTGTTTGAAAGGTGTAGTCTTTGAAGTATTGAAGTACTTTGAAATTAAGTAAATTAACTTTATTTTAAAGATTATGTTGTTGGTTTCCAATGACATTCATTTCCTAATTTTTGTGACAACTGAAAAGCTCACCTGCATAATTATACGCTCTCCGTCATGAAATGATTTAACACCCAGCACATCAACAATCTTCATCCTTTCAGATAACTATGAGATAAAAACATGGGGTAAGTATTTGATCATTTCATTCGCAGTCTAAAAATGCAAGTGTTCCTCTCCTCATCCCAAGGACTTTCTTTAATGTTGCCTGATACTCTTTCACAGAATGACAAAAACGTTTGGCAACAGAATAAACGTTCAATTATTTTCTCACCTCCAGTGATTTGAGCAGTGGGACAGACTCAATGAAGATTTCATACATCCTTCTCTTCTTCGCATTGTTCTTCACTATGAGTCTACGGAACGTTGCCCGATCCTGAAACAGACATTCAGTTATTATCTGAAATGATTCTTATGACATACTTTCAGTCTTCCTAATTGTTGCAAGTACAATGAAAGCCAAATTGCTGTTCTGTGAAAGTGTTTTAACCGCATGTCCACAAGGGGGTGCTGTTACAGAGCACTTCCTCAGCAGGGTCTGCTGTCAGCTCACTTGCTCTCTCACACACTCACCAGTCCCCAGAGGGCTCCCTCTTCATTGGCAATGATGGTTGCCGCCCGTGGAGTGTTGTACATGAGGGCCAGTTCTCCGAAACTGCCCTTATTATCATACTGACCCACACAGCAGCCCACACCATCCTTCTGTACCTCGATATCATACACACCCCTGCAAATGGACCAAAACATAAATTCAGTCAGGTCTGTGGTGTCGATTTTATTGTTACTATTCTGAGATCTGAATGGCAATATCAAATAATTAGGTCACAATAAACATTCAACAAATTGCACATTTCCTGGGACTAAAAAATTACTATTATTTGAATCAGGAAACAATCCATTTTCAGAATAGGTGATTATTGAACTATTTTTAACCAGCCATGCTGTACAAGAGATATCACAGGCAGGCACATATAAAAATATAAAACAGTTTTTAAAAACATATACCTCTCGATTACATAAAAGTTATCTCCATCATCTCCCTGATCAATAACATGCTCTTTTGGCTGCACAAGAACCTCAAACATGGCGTCCAGCACCTCTGAAAACTGCTCCTGTACCAGAGAGAGACAAAAAGTCTGATGACGCAAATGCGTTTCTGGATCATGCAGTAAATATTTAGCATCCATTGTAGGGATATGCAAAACCAAATATTTTTAAAAAGCATGCACATTTTTTAGGGTTCACCGCTAAACAAAGTGCAGCAGAATGGAACAGAGCAGAACACTTTTTCTTTTATCTTGACACACCATCTTAAAAACTCAAGACTCATGAAGATGAGGGGGAAAAAAATACAACAACACAACAAAAACAGCAACAAAACATTATGTAAATATAAAACTAAAGCCTAGTCAACTTGTTATTTACTGGTGATAAGCCAAACAGAATATAATCATTATATATACATAAATATTGCTATCATAATGATATTAACATATTACAACATAACATACAATAACATTCATATTTGAAAGTAGTACAAATTTAAAGTAATTCAAATATTCCCATTTTGGAAACTCAATGACATGCTCTTCTTAACATTCAAATACTTCACAGAACGTTTATGTCTACTGACCAGAGCACAACTTAGACCTGCACTATGACATCAGCATAAAATAAACAATGCAAATCAGTTCAAGTAACAATGTGTTAAATAAACAGTATGTTCCTCTGTGATCAACCAACAATGACAGGTTAAGTAAGGCATGTGTAATCAGTCACACATGCAAACTGAACTTGACTGACTGACTGGCCTGCACAGAGTCCAGGAGTGATACAACCTGGATGACGTCTGTTTACAGTTTTATAGCCCTCATATCTGTGTGTACCTGATCAAGAGACTTGAACAGCAGAATGTCCTTGCAGGCCTCCTGTAATCTACAACGCTGCACGTCTGTTTTTGGATGGACAACTCTCGGCTCAGAATCTTCCTCATCATCATCAGGGTTAAAGGCCTCCGCACACACTATGAAAATAAATTACTCTTTACTTGACAGTCACAAACAAAGCCACATGGATGTGAATTAAAAAGAACTCTTGAACAGGTTTTCAAACTTTTAAAAAGACAGAGACTACAAAATATTGTCCAAAGAAAATAAAAAGCATTGTACAATAAAACATTTTGTTTGAATTGCCTTTTTACAATAATAATAAAAAAAGCAAAAAAAAAAAAAAAATGTTTTTCTTTTGAACTTTCTATTCATCAAGAATCCTGAAATACAACGTATCAAAGCTTTTACCAAAAATATTAAGCAGCACAATTATTTTTTTTTTTAATAAAAACTATAAACAGGATGTTCTCTTTTGAAAAAGATTATTCTTCTCATTGAGTTAAAAGTCTTTACAGATAACATGTAGATTGCTTCAGATGATGTCATGGGACTCTAAAAATCCCACATTAAAGGAATGTATATGTTTAAAGAGGGGATTTTTATTTTTTATTTTTTTTTACTGGAACACAATTGAAAGGAGGACATTGACTGGCCATACTGGCGACGTAATTACTATAAAACAAACACAAGGGGAAATGACAGAAAGGCAGAACACTTCTCTGACACACACACACACACTTTAAAGTTTAAACCACATGATTAGTGCAATGACGTCAAACAGAACTCACCCGACACTCTCCGGTTAAATCTGCTGGGGGGAGGAGCTGTGGAGGGAAAGAAAAACAGAGAGAGTTAAAGATGGCTCAAATTCTGAGAGCTGCATACTCACAGACAATGTTAACAATCAAATTCAGTCTCCAAATCTCACATGTGCCCTTCAGTAACAATGTGGGTGTGTTAGAAATTCGGTTAGGTCTGTCAATGGCTTGTCCTACAGGCTGTACCAGTTTCAAGAGATTGCAATTATGTGTGTACGATCACAGCCGAGTGCACTAGCATATCTCTCAGGAGCCCTGCAAGTTTGCATACACTCCTCCTCCTCCTCGTCTCTCATGGCACCGTTACAATCCATCAGTCCATTAACTCTTTGGTGTAAAACTAGCAATGATCTTTTTCACATACACACTCCCTTTTAGTGTCTTAAGGAGTTCTGCTCATAACCAACACCATAAACAGATTTTTAAAAACCAAACGCATCATCATGTTTGAGCACATTCTTACAGTAATTTACCTGCAACACAATACGCACATTTTGTAACACATGGCATAGGCTACATGCTCATGTTAAATGTCACAGTATTGTCTATTCACACATGAGCTTCAAATGTACACTTTTTCGCAAATTACTTAACACTGTATGTGTGTTCCCCATACAAGGCAGTGTAATAAATGGATGCGTTGTGAGAGCACTCAAAGAAATGATTGTGTGTATGAGCGCGCAAAGTATCGTGAGATGGGGTGCTTCAACCTCACATGTAGGGGATATCAAGTGGCCAAAGTTGCCATGACAACAGAATACAAGGAAGACCTCATCTCTATAACAACTATCCCCCCAAAATACACACCCACTCACTATCTCTTGGCAACCACAGAGAGAGAGAGGGGGAAAAAAAGAAAGAAGCACAGACAGAGTGACACAGGAAGGAAGAAAAGGGAAAGAAAATTGGTGAGAGCAATATTTCTAAGACTACCCAAGCCGATTCATTTTGAATCATTAAATGGATAGCTCACATGAAAGCCAAAGGGTTGTTATCATTTACTCACCCTCATGGTTTGTGTGAACTGGTATTAATACCCCCCCACACACACACACACAAAAGGACAAAAAAAGTTGAATTAGAGTATCACAGAAGCAGGACACATGACTTGTTTAAGTCTCCTGAAGTAATAACAGCTGTGTGTGGGGAACAGATGTGAAATTTGAAAGATATTATTTACTGAAAATCTATCCCTCCTCCATGCTTATCATATTTTATTTGCAGCTGCATTTTTTAAACTTGCCACATTTATTTAGCTAAAAAAATAAAAAATAAAAGTACATATGGCTTCAGAAGAGGTGGAATATAGCACACAACAAGTTAAACCGAATACTTTTCCGATACTTGAATCCACTTTTCTTGTTTTTGACAAGATCCAACTGCAAACTTTTGAATAGTAGTCTACTGTGTCAAAATCTTAATGTAGCTAAGATGAATGTTTTCAATAATTTTATTATATATATAAAAATAAAAAATTGCTAAACCATTTCAGCATGTAATCTGCCTTAAAGGGTAATCCAGCTAACAAATAACTTCCAGCTAGTCTCAGTCTCAGACGTCATGCCCACACACCATTGGCTAAACGTCTGATGCATATGGCACAAATGGAAACAATCTAGGGGCCGGTTGCACCAGCTAGACGTAAAAAGCTGGGTGTAAGTCCTACGCTGGGCTTTGCAACGTCCAGCTTTACAATAAATATTTACACCTCTTTCACCACGATTAGGCGCAAATATGTCCGGCGCAGACAAGGCATGTACACGCGACACATTCTCCCGCAGTTATAGATCTATCAGAGACGACATTCACGCCACAATGACTACAACTACTAATATAAAACTGAATTGCTTAAGACATGATTTCATTGAGTAAACATTTCCTAACAAGTGCGCGTTTTTAAACCTGAAGTCTCTCACATTCCCATGACGGATTTAATTAAGGTTAAGTAACATATAATAAATGTAATGCTTCTCTTTAGAGTTATTTTTTTATAGCTGACTATCAAGTTTATGTACAATGAAGGTCTTAAATGTGACTTTAAGTGACATTTTGTGTTTTACTGGCGTCATTCCGTGGCTGAAAACACATTTATAGTTTGTATTTTGTGAAAATATTTGAAAGCTAACTATTTATTTCTGATTAAAAGAAGCAAAGCACTAAACTTATTGCAATTATTGGTGGGCAGGCACACTACAAATAATGAATGGAGTTACAGAAATGACATATTTCCAAGCATTTACACGGTCCAAGATGTCAAATGGTTCAGTTTCTTTTAATAATCCCAGTTCATATATAACATTTTACTGCATAATTATTAGGCTACATGATTTACAGAAATATATTTTGTATTCAATTACTGTCGGCAGTGTGGTAGGCTACA
Organism: Carassius auratus; assembly: GCF_003368295.1. Classification (NCBI taxonomy): domain Eukaryota; kingdom Metazoa; phylum Chordata; class Actinopteri; order Cypriniformes; family Cyprinidae; genus Carassius; species Carassius auratus. The sequence continues at coordinate 905,639 of NW_020527982.1, read as the reverse complement.
TCGAGCTTATCCTGCTCGAAAAAGACAAGTCCATAAGCATTACAGTTCACGTCTGTAGTAAGAATAGACTTACAGACGTGAATCCTGAAAACGAGTTTCAAAGTAGTCAACGGATTGGTTGAATTATACAGGATTTCCGGGAGACATGTGTGCCACGTTCTTTAATGTTCTGCCTGGAAACAAAGATGCCATGACACTAAACCCCCTCACAAAAAACACTTATCCGGATCAACTAAATAATTGATTTTCAAAAGTATATGAAATAAAGTTTGTGGCATATAATCTTTCAAAATACGTCCAAGAGTAATACACATCGGTCCATTATTGTTGCGACATTTCCATGCCCCAAAATGGAAGTTGAAATTAAACTAAGTAAGATTGGTTGTTTAACATGTCTGTCAAACGGCCTTATGGGTGGGACTTGGCCAATGAAAGCTGCCATGGATTCCAGAACTTCAGCCGTCAGTCTGAAGGTCTGGCTAAGCAAAACACAGCTAACACATTCATGCTTTAATGGCAATAATTTAGGCCCATTAAGGCCCACTATGATTTTCTTGCTGTATACATGGTTTAAGTGATTTAAATATAAACATGCCAGCCTGTAATACTTTAGGTTTAAGAGTTTGTTCAAATCACTTC